>NC_057944.1:31678710-31978710 GCF_018555375.3 Anguilla rostrata | reverse complement strand
ACGCGGTGTGCGTGAGCTTTATGCCACGACAGCGATAATAATAACATTACTTATCCGTGTTTAATACAATGAGCAGCCGTAGCTCATTACCGTAGCACTGTTACATTAATCTGCTTCCTCCATAGCCTGGCTCTGATTGGCCAGTTTCTCATCTCACAGCTGCTGCAGTTGGTGCCTGCCCCCTCCCACCCCAAATCTCATTCTGTCTCATGTAGAACGGCCATTTACATTGGGATGGGGGGGGGGACGAATCTCTACAGTTATCCTTTAGCTGTCTTGGTTAATTAGTCAGTGTATCCCTACCTGTGTTTAGCTGAAAGTGTTACTTGTGTAGATGTTGTAGTGTGAGGGTAGTTAAATGTTATCCTGGTGTGAATATGCAGTCTGCTGTTTAACCCCCCGCCCCCCCACCCCACCCCACCCCGTGCTGTGACTCATCCGTCAGCCTGGGGGGGGGGATGCAGAGCCCCAGGTGGGCTGCGTGTGCTCTCCTGCGGTCTTATTGAGTTTAAGGTGGAGTAACGGCGCGGGTTCGAAGGCGCTTCCTGGAATAATGGCGCGGGGCGGAGGCGTTTCGCTCGCCGCGGTGACGGTAATGTCCCCCCATCGCAGCGCTCAGACCCGATGAGGGGGCCCCAGACGTATGGCCACCGATTTGCATACGCTTCAGCGCGCCCCCCGCTCAATCGGGTTAGAGCCCGCCGTCTCCTAGCAATGGGGTGACAGGGCCCCCCCCAGGCGCACTCTGGGAATAAATAATTCCACCCCCCCACCCACCACCCCCCTTCCCAACAGGCTCTCGATGCAATAACGCAGATAAGGCCTGTGGTTTAATGTGCGTACGTGCATGTGTCTGCGTGTGTGTGTGTGTGAGAGCGCACATTCATATGAAACACATTAAATGACATGAAGGGGAAAAGCCCTGTGCTTTGGACACTGATATGTATGTTCAGGTCCAAGGAGGTAGGTGCACACAGCTGTACAGCTGCAATGGTGTACATCTGTACACGCCTGTACATCTTCAGCTTGTCTGTTAACTGTCGTGTTTATTGTTGAGCTGGTATTTTTCAAATTTGGTCTATTTTTTGTGTATATTTTAATGTATTTTTATGCACTGTGGCCTTTTGTTTTACACAAGATTTGTGGAAAAGGACAATAAAAAGAAATCAGTCTAACAGCACACTTGAACTGAAATGAGTAATGAACTGAAGTGATTCACACCTAAGAGCTCTTGTTATCTGGATTTTAGCCGTAAGGTTGTCGAAGAGATGGTGGTGGTAACACGGGTGTAAAACGTGTTGCTCGGAGTCGGGTGCAGTGAGCGGAGAGCAGATTTCCTTCGGGACCGAGTTACATTACCCTCAGTTTCTCAGCTAATATTTCTCTCGCTGAGCGTTGGAGTTTGTGTTGGACGTTCAGGTCACATTGCGTTTCGTTGCAGGCATGCAGCCGAACGCTCCTATCCCCAGCGACTCACACAGCTTACATTCCTGTACACGGAGTCCAGTTATGCAGCTGGGCGTAATCCGGTGGGATTATGATCCAGGTTAAGCACCGTGCCCAAGGGCAAAATGTCAGAGCCTCACCTGGGAATCAAACGCACTGCTCTGGAGGCGCAGACCCAGTTCCCTAACTGCTGCACCGCACTGCCGCCCTGGCAGTTTAGAGGCACTGTATGGTGTTATTTTTCTGGCAGCTGTCCAGAGCAGAGTAATTAAATGCCAGAAAAGCACAATTCTTTTTTTTCCTCATGCAAAAATATATGTGCGCCCTCAAATTTACCCTGCTGTCGCACACCACTGCACCCGCACGCGCTCAAATACACTCTGCTCTCGCACAAATTTGCCGTTCTCGGTAAGAGCGTATTTGCACACATTCAAATTCATCCCTTGCTCTCGTGGAACTCTCTGTGTTCTCGCTGAAACGTCCCTCCTCTTGATCTTGGATTTTGAGCTCAAAAATGCTGCCAAAGCTCCTAAACCAGCGAGCTTAGGTCATGAGTTTGGCCAATTAAATGGTTAGGCCTACTGCTCCTACCTTATTCAGCACCATAACCAACAGTGTTATTTTTACCTGACTAATATTCCATACATGACTGGTGTTTATACAGGGTCTTGCCCATGGTTCATTGTGTTGTTGTAAGGCCAGTGTGTGTACCGTTGTGTGTTGAATGGATGGCATCGATGTGCAGTCTTGTGTCCTGTTGTGGGTTGGGGCCTTTGGGCTGTGCCTGTCGGTGTGTTGAATGGATGGCATTGATGTACAGTCTTTTGTCCTGCTGTGGGTTAGGGCCTTTGGGCTGTGCCCATCGCTGTGTTGGATGGATGGCATCGATGTGCAGTCTTGTGTCCTGTTGCGGGTTGGGGCCTTTGGGCTGTGCCTGTTGGTGTGTTAGATGCCCTGCTCTGTCTCTGCATCAGGGCTCTGGCACTGAAGCTCTCATCACCGGGGGATTTCATGCAGTCTTCCCTGCTCTGTGTTCTATGGCAACCGGCGTGGTAACGTCACGCCTCGGAAAAGGAATCGCGTGCCAGTCATCCGCCAGTCATCCGCCAGGCCAGACCAGGCCAGACCAGGCCAGACCAGGCCAGACCAGGCCAGACCAGGCCAGACTAGGCCAGGCCAGGCCAGGCCAGGCCAGGCCAGGCCAGGCCAGACCAGGCCAGACCAGGCCAGGCCAGGCCAGACCAGGCCAGACCAGGCCAGACTAGGCCAGGCCAGGCCAGACCAGGCCAGACCAGGCCAGGCCAGGCCAGGCCAGACCAGGCCAGATAAGGCCAGGCACACTCCTCTTGCTGTCACACACGAGGAAACGTCGCTGCTGTCTCTCTCCCCCTCGTACAGACATCAGCGTGGCTACGCCCGAGCGCTACAGCTAGCTGTTTTTCGGAAGTGTATGTCGGTGGATGGGGGGGGGTGGCTACAGTGGGAGATGTTTTTGCATTTGCGCCTGCCCCTCTGAGTCCATTTGGCGTTTCCGTGGTCACCCCTTCCTTCAGTGTTCTCATGCTCTTTTAGCTCCTGTGGCACCAACCAGCCCAAGATTTACTGCAGGTCTGACTGCGTTTTCCATCTGTTTCTCATTCTCTCTTTCTCCCTTCTTCCTTCCCTCTTAGTCTCTTGGTGTCTCTCTTACTTTCTCACTCCTCCCTTTCTCTCTCTGTGCTCTTTCCCTCTCTCACCCCCTCTCCTCCCGGCTTCTGTTCTGTCATCTTTCTCTCCCTCTGTTCTCGTCCACCTGTTCTGTCCACCCCATCTTGCTCTCGTGCTTTCTCTCTCTCTCTCTCGCCCCTCGTGTGTCTGCAGATTGGCGCTCTGTTGTTTGTCCAAACTCAGTGGGTTGCCAGGGGAAACAGGGCTGTGTTCCATTTTGCAGTCGCACCTCGTCGTGGGCCTTCGCTACCGCTAGCACGTTTCACGCCTCACGCTAATCCAGCTTTCACCTGACTGAGACATAAACGCTGGCCAAACACTGGCCCTGCCTGCCTCCAGTACTGATTAAATTAGTCTTCTGTCAGCAGAAAAGAAAAGCATAAAAATAATTTTTTTATTTATTCATTTTTTTAAACCTGTACAAATTTGTGGACGTGTTTATGCCTCTGAGAAACGGCAGAAGCCGCCAGAGGCCGCTGGAAACTCCGCCCCTTTCGGTCTCTGCGTGACATCAGCAGACGGGGGGCCCTGTAATTAATCGGCGCGGTCGCGGCCGTCCCGCCTCGCCCCGGGCGGCGCACGGCACTTCCCCGCGCGGAAAAACTCGGCAGCTGTGGTGGCGGGAAGGTGGGCTGGCGGCGCGGCCGCGGGTGAGCGGGGGCCCCGCGGAGAAGGCCGTGTGAATATAGCGCAGTGCGCCATCCCGCCGTACGGGAATGCGGTTCATCAGCGCTAGCGTTTGGACGGTGCACGTAGCGTCTGGACTCAGAACGACGTAAACGTTTCCGCTTGGGACGGTCGCCCGGTCATTCCTGCTTTTGAACTTTTAACCCCTGTGCCAGCAACTCTCAAGCCGTCTGAAGAGACATCATTTGGACATCACTGGTTTTGCTCCCTTGCTGAAATGCAACAGAGTCTAAGCCGTCCTTCAATTTTCACGTAACAAGACTGCGAACGTCCCCAGGTGCTTCTCGAGTTCTGATTGGCTGAAATAACGTGGCGGTAGTGTGTAAAAGACGTCAGTGAAGTGGCAGTATGGAGCTGCGTAATGTGTGGCCACTAACTCGTGGCATCCGGCTGGAGGGGTGTGAGTGGACCAGCTCGAGCTTAGCTGACGCAGGCGGAACACGACGCTGTAGAAGTCATTCCAGAACGTCAGTATTTTTCTGGAACTTTGGACAGTTATTTCAGAATATTCCGTTAAGAAAGTATGCCACCTCACACGCCGTGAATCATCAGCGTGTGAGCTGTCTTGCTCCCACCGAAAGAACACCAACAATCACCCCCTCTTTCACGTTCAGGTCACTGTGATCTCCTCTGGCAGCCATGGTAACCATAATTACAGCCATTTTTATACCTGACTGTATGCGTGCTAGGATTATGTTTAACATTTGATGGTTTCGTTTTTATATTGAAATTGGCAACCAATTCAGCTCCCGAGAAACAAGGTGAGGTAAGTTAACTGTGTGATGATCTGCTCTGATTGGTCGGGTTAGGGCTCTCTGTGGCTCTCTGTGAGTACCGCTGTTTACCGCTACAACAGTACGGGGTCAGCCCACAGTGATGTCACAGAACCAAACCTGGTTAGTGCCTTTGTGATGGATCAGCATTATGAATAGCTTTCCTCTCTCTTTTTCTCCCTCCTCCACTTTTACCCTCATCCCTTCCTCCTTCCCCCCAGGTGTACAAGGGCCCAGCCACGTCCCACCAGGTGCCGGGTCTGCAGCCCAACTGCGACCACCGCTTCAGAGTGTGCGCCATCCGCCAGTGCCAAACGCCCCCCGACCTGACGGGCCCCTACAGCGCCACCGTCACCCTCTCGCCCCAGCGCGTGGAGGCGGCGGGGCCCGGGGGCGGAGCCACGGCCGGGGCGGGGCCCCGGGGGGGCGGGGCCGAGGCGGGCTGGGCCCGGCGCAGCCTGACGGACGAGCAGTGCGCCGCCCTCATCCTGCTCCTCTTCGCCGTCATCTCCATCCTCATCGCCTTCGTCATCCAGTACTTCGTCATCCAGTGAGCCCCCGCCCGCCCGGCCGCCCGCCCGCCCGTCAGTCACGTGCGCGGAGCGTCCCGCTAACGGGCTGGAGGGAGTTAGCAGAGGTACCGGCGCTGACGGCACTGGGGCGTGAACGCCGCTCGACCACACCTTCAAAACACAGGGCCCTGCTCGAAAAACCACCCCTTTCCAGCGCGTTCTCCCTTTCTCCTTTTTTTCTGCCCTCTGTCTCGCCCTCCTCTCGTTCTTCCTTTCTTTTTTTATTCCTCACTCCACATATTCCTCCTCTGTTCTCTTCTTGCACATGGCCTTGTGTTTCTTACCCACGCGGGATTGGCTTGGAATGTGGCAGAGATTGTGCTACATTCTATTACATCACTTCCTCTGTGTGTGGGGGGACTCCTATGCTCCCCACTGGTGGCTGGTAGTTCTCTAAAAAATGAATTTCCTTTCTTTGTAAAAGAAAGACTAAAAATGAAACACAAATTCAGGTTATCTCTATATATACATGTAGATTTATACGTAATACTACAGATGGTTTTGTCGACCATATAAATGTATGAACTTAGCCTTCCTTTTATTTAGGTTTTAATTTTATTTGTTAAAGTTTAAGGAACAGTTCTAAGTTTGATTTCCTGTCCCAAAAAAAAGAACAAAAGAAGTAATATTTTGGTTTCTGTGGTCTTTTTTTTCTTTTTTTGTGAGATATTTAACATACTACATTGAGACCCAGAGCCCAATGTTGCCAGCTTTGGTTTCCTGGGAAACTGTTGCACCCTGGTGTGCAGGTGCACAGGTACACTGGCCAGGTATGTACCTGCACAGGTAAGCTGGCCAGGTATGTACCTGCACAGGTAAGCTGGCCAGGTGTGTACCTGCACAGGTAAGCTGGCCTGGTGTGTACCTGCACAGGTAAGGTGGCCAGGTTTCTACCTGCACAGGTAAGCTGACCAGGTGTGTACCTGCACAGGTAAGCTGGCCAGGTGTGCCAGTGACTGTGTAGCCTGGATCTTTACATCTTTATTAACACTCAATTAAAGGGAGAGAATTTCTCTCTATATCTGAAAATGTTCAATAGAAAAATCAGCAAAACTTCTCCTTAGTATTATAGAACACATGTTTAGCACTTTCCAACCTTTTACGAGTTCATAATGTGAGAGGATGCAAAAATGACTGAAGGAAAACATTTTAGTATATTTTTGTATAGTATAGACACATGGACCGTTTCAATCAAGGTATTTTGCGGAGTTACTCTAGGGGATAGAAAATAAATTAAACTAAATTATAAACAATGAAAATAGTTCTAGCTTATTTTAAAATTCATCATGTAGCTTCTTTGCTTTGAAATATCGTGTTCAGCACAAAGATGAAATGTACGCTTACAGTCGTCTCCCTGTGAGTCACTAAGTTTGCACCTTAAAGAGAAAAATGAGTGAATGCATGTTGTTCATGTGAAACGTTTGATTGAACATTTTGTCAGGTCATGCAATCTCTAACTGTGTGTTGTGCGTTTTTTAAGATTGTAGCGCCACCAAATCTCATCTGTTGGAAAAAGATAATACTTTTCAAAAAAAAAATAAATAAATAAACAGATCGTTTCAAAAACCTTCATGATTCAAAACAAGTGATTAGTAGTTTTTCTATGTTTGTTTTGCGTTTGTTTTTAGTTTTTAGAAAGCACTCGATTTTGTGGTGCTCTTTTTCTTTTAGCGGTAATCGTTTTGTGCTTCGTTTTGTGTATTCATTTAATTGACACTTTTCCATAATGAAAGTATTTTACTTTTAGAAATCCATATTCTTTTTCTGTTTTAATTTAGTTTTGTTTCGGGGGGTTATGTGTAAAATCTATATTTTTTTACGGTAAGGAAATATAATTTAAGTTGATTCTATCCAGAATAAATACAACATGAAATAAAAACTTGTGAATTGTGAAAAGCAAACAGCGGTTACCATTTTCTGAAATGTGTTTACTATACATGTACTTCCTGTAAATTCAGATATTGCCTCCTTTTTTCAATGTGAAGTCTTTGTCATGGATTGCAAACAGCCAGTGATCAGTTTAGCATTCTGGCGGGTATGGTTTAGTGTTGTGTTTGGCTGCGGACAGATTTGTTTATTGCTATTGCAACCGTAAAAAAAAAAAAAAAAGATTAAAAAAAAAGAAAACATACACCGGTACCTTGTACTGTAAGATGTGTTGGGAAAGGATTAAAATGTTTTTGGTCTATCCAATCTTCTGCAAATGGCTTCTCTTTGTCATAGTAAACTCAAATTCCTATTTTTGATAGCGATTTAAATGTAATTTCAACTTGTGCCATTTGAGTCTCCTGCTATGACAGCTCTCTGCTGTCTGTCGGGTGGATAAAGAGCTGGAAAAAAAAGAAAATAAAACACAAAAAAAACAGACCATATTTATGTAATTTTAATGTTTGCAGTTACCTCATACACTTTACATTCCAAAAAAAAAAAAGAAAAAATCAAAACTGTAAGAGATGTAAGACTTCGTAATGAAAAAATGTATAATCTCGTAAAGATGTATCTAAAGTGTAACTCTATAGCCATGATATCTACCGAAGGATCCATGCACAATAAAAGATCTATAATTCTTATATGGCTGATGTGGCTTTATTGCGTGCTTGGTTTCCGCTTCGCCGTGCCAGTTCATGCGCCTTGCTCGGATGAGAAACAAAGTCAACCCAGCGTCGTCTTCTTTTTAGCAGGTTTAGTGCTTTGTAACTAGGGAGGAAAAAAAACTTATTTTTTGGAGCAGCTCTTTTGTGCGGATGTAGTTAAGTGGACTAAACATGAGGTTTGCACCTCTGCCAAGGTGGTTGTAGTCTGTAGTATTGATTCAAAAATGTGAATACTTACAGACTTTACGAACATACATACAGTTAAATGAAAAAGTATTGGGACAGTGACACAATGTCTGTTGTTTTGATGGCTTTGAAATTTGAAATTTAACATGCGGTTAAAATGCAGACTCTCAGCTTTAATGTGGGGGTGTTTACATTCAGATCTGTGTGTGTGTGTGTGTGTGTGTGTGTGACAGTGCTTCACCTTGTAGTAGGACAATGACCCCAAACAAGCAACCAAGCAGTTTTTCAGGGCCAAAAAGTGTCAGGTTCCTGTCAGGTGGTAGTTCATGTTAGAGTAACTTTTAGCATGGTTCATTTCTATGAATGAAGTTGCTCTATTTGTTTCTGTGTTATGTCCTCTATTTGGTGTCCTACCAAATCCTCCCCATTTTTCAACTGTAGGTGGTTCTTGTTTCAGCGTTTTTCTTTATCTGTTGGTTATGAGAATTCTCATCAGATATTTGTCAGCTTCTGTTGTGATTTAGGGAGGGACTAATCCCTTAAGGCTTTATCCTCATAGTCACTGTTTTATTTCAAATCCACTGCTGGAGTACGGAGCCAAAACAACAAAAAACTGTGTCAGTGTCCCAATACTTCGAGTTTTGTGGGTTTTAACCCATGCTGTACATGAATACACATACCCAGAGCAAGAGAATCGAATAGTAAGTGTCTACCAAATGAAAGCAATGCATCCTGCAAAAGTGCAAGGAGCAGGCACTGTATTTGGAGGCAGTTTGTCAACACTCTGTGGAATTTAACTGGAACTGAACTCCCTTTCCAATGTATCCTGTGGAACGTCTATGCCTGGCATCCACTGTGGTGGAAGAGAGAACAGGGTTAAGCTCAAATGTCATACCGCTTAGCCTCTCTGGACCCTCTACTGAGACGCGCAGTGGGAAGCATTTCTAAGGGCTTCATGAGAAATGTACATTACAGTCTGTCCCTGTACGAGACACACGTGCTGAGAAAGGCTTACAATGCAATAGAACAGAAATCAATCCACATGAATTATGAGCTATAGCTCCAGGCCAGTGAGTGTTTAAGACCAATATGAGTGAATATTCTAAATCGCTGAAGGATGTATATAAGATAAATAAATGGCAAATATGTGTAAATTAAATTAATTAAAACACCCATGGTTGCGAATAATTTTTTTTTTAAATGTGGCATTGAGAGGGTAAAAGTTTCAGTTTAAAAATCTGTTAACTGGTTACCCTTCAGTAATTACTGTGCCTGGGATGAACACCACGATAAACTGTATTTGTTTTTACAGTGTTTCTAAATGTTATAAGTATTCAAAACTTAAAAAATAATAAAATAAATAAAAATGGAACTAGTCGAACAATGAAAACACGTTTAAGAACAAAGCAATGCGAAAGAGCAGTGAACGCATGAACAGTTTGAGTTTCCCCGACTCAAAATGGGTCATGGAAGTTTCCTCAGACCGCTGGATGGGCACGCTCCTGAAACGGGCGCTACGT
This sequence comes from Anguilla rostrata, assembly GCF_018555375.3. Classification (NCBI taxonomy): domain Eukaryota; kingdom Metazoa; phylum Chordata; class Actinopteri; order Anguilliformes; family Anguillidae; genus Anguilla; species Anguilla rostrata. The sequence continues at coordinate 31,969,225 of NC_057944.1, read as the reverse complement.
CGGGCAGAGAGCGCTCACGCGAGGCCAAAGAAGCGCGCTAACGGCTCCATTCGCGAGCCCAGCGCGTAGCCGCGTACGCAGTGCAGTGTGCCGTGTCTTCGTAGGAGACGCCAGGTTGTTCGGGATGGCCAACAGTCCTGCAGCCGGGAAGTTGATATGAAGCACTTCAATGCTTCGGAGACCAGGGAAATTCCTGCCAGAAACACCCGCTCTCATTAATATGGGGGTGGGGTGGGGTGGGACTTATTTTATACGATTCGCACGTTTCGCTTAAGCACGCGTTCTGCTGGAAGTTCTCAGGATTTGTTAAACGGCATCTTGGGAGTTAAAGTAACCGCCTTTGTCACCCGTGTCTGTCGGGGATGCTCCGTGACAGGACGGCACTGCTCACGGTTTTAAAAGCGGGGCTTTAATCTGTTTATGAGGATGGGTACAGTAATGGGGACGCTTATTGTTGTGCCACCGGCGTCGGCCTAACTGGGTTTTCAGAGCAGGTTAGCATCGGTGGCGTAAGCGAGGGAGGCCCAATTCCCTCTGTGCCACGTCCCCCGGGCCCCACAGAGCCCCTCTCTGGTTTCATATCGTCGCTACGCTGATAAAAAAAAAAACGCCCATTTCCTTTCTTTTCCCTCCCTCTGATGCGTGCAGTATCTGCTCAGATATCGGTGTGCCAGGATGGTCTGCTCTCCCTGGAAGACCGCCCGCCATTTTGTGCCTGACGTGCTGCGTCTTCTGCTTTCCACCTCACCGGCTTCCGGAAACGTAGGCCCTAACGGTGAACCCCGTCCTTCACCTAGACCCGGTGCTCTTCATTCTCGGTCCCGGTGGGCCGCCGGGTCTGCTGGTTTTTGTTGTTATTCCGCACTTGATAGGAAAATTAAAGCAGCCCATTGCACAGTTGACTCTCCTCACCTGGTTTCTTGGGTCTGAATTGGTTGCCGGAATGATGGCAAAAACAAAAACCAGACTCTGCGGCCCGCCAAGATTACTGACCGAGACCCTGCTCATAACATTAGGAGTAATCATATATGCGCCAGAAACACATTTGAGTCCTCCAGTAAACATATTGGTACTGTACCAACTTGTACCCTTCAGCTTATTTATTTTTATCTTTTAGAGTGCACCCCTTTCTCGCATATAACGGGCCAAGAAAAATAAATATATATATATATATACATATGTATGTATGTGTGTGTGTGTGTGTGTGTGTGTTTGTATAGGCTATATATACTGTATATATGCCCTATGGCCATATGATGCTTTATGTCTTAAATATGCAACAAAGCAGCCACACTCCTAGTTATTTAGCTTGGATTGGGGCGTCTGCAAATGCATAAATAGTAACAATTTCAACAACACATTTAACAGGATGCCATGCACTTGGTCACTTGATGAAAGAGACTGAAAACAGGTTCTCCTGCAGGCAGGACTCACTGACATGGACAAATAGAATCTGTCTTCTCTCACAACTAAAGGGGACGGTCCTGTTACCTCAGTGACGTCAGCCACGGACCAGGAGCGACATGAAGGCGTACATAAACGCAGTCATGCAAATATAAGCACGCTCGTGCAGGCACTCCGTCAAAAGAAGTAGGCCTACATGACGAATGAAGGGAACCTCAGACTCCGTAGCGACAGACATAGACAGAAATGCGAAAACAATTACAGAAACCAAGGCATTAGTTATCTTCATATCCCTATTTATTGTATTCTTTATTATTATTAAAATAATTAAAGTTTTGGTCAAAGCTGTAAAAATATTTCCTGTTCGCTTATTTTTGGATTTTACTTAAAATTCGGTGGCTATGCGTCTTGCGGGAGATGGAACAGACGGTTTCCTCGTTCGGTTTTTTTTTTCTGTCAATAAAGTGGTAACGGTGGGGCCACTTTTTTTTTCTTTTTGTCGCAGCTGTCATCCAACCTAATACCCTTCCTCTTATTTTCTTTCTTCTAATGCATTTAGCCAATTTCCATGACAAAACATCTGGGAAATGTTCTGTTTCCTATCTTTAGCCATTTACTCGACCGTTTTTCATTGTGCGCGCGTATTTGCGGATGTATGAGAAATGTTTATCGAGGCTCAGCGTTAATACCCTGCTTTTGAATGTGTGGCTGAGCTCCCCGAGCGGCCGTAGTGAAAGGAGTCAGTGGAGCGCAGGAGGCTGCAGAGAAAGGGCTAGTAAATAAAGGTGCGCTTTTTTGTCCAGAATCGCCTGTGAAAAGCGTCAAATTGCAGTCTTGCCACAGAGCGAGTCAGCGGGGCAAATGCAGGTTCATGTCTGCACCAATACAAAAAATAAAGCAAACGTTTTGAGATCAACCATTAAAGGTTATTCAGCTATTATTTTACTTTGTTGTATAGTTTTTTTTATAATTAAGTAATTGAAGTCTGTGTTTTGCGCAAATAACATTGCACTGAAATTAAGTGGCGTGATTAAGGGATAAGGTTACATGTTGAAAAACGCACGCGTCAAGGTAATGGCAAAGGAGTAAATTGTGAACTGTGCCATTTGAACGACATGTATGTAAAACACACAGTATACCAAGCTGACTTTGGAAAGACCACATTCAGAGGAGCAGGGAATCGACACCAGTTTCCCCCTCCTCTCCTCCCTCCCTCTTTCCCTCCCTCCCTCCCTTTCCTTATCCCTCGTCCATCGCCACCGATTTGATTAAGGATCCAAGTAGTGGGTGAAGTCGGAGCACAGCACCGGCAGACAGCCCGTGTGCCTCCTGACAGCGCCTGTCAAACAGCCAGCCGCTCCCCCCCCAGGGAGCTGTTTATTCACACCACCCCACCACAGACTCCGGAGCAACGGGGACCAGGTTTCCCAAACTCTGTTTACTTCACTTTTCCCGTCTGCGCGCACAGGACACAGGACGGACAAGAAGCTTTTGAGAAAGAAAGAGAGAGAGAGAGAGTGAGAGAGAGAATGAAAGAATGAGAGACAAGACACCAGAGAGGTACTGAACAAAGCTTTTGGAGCTCTTGGTCTCTGAATTTGTCAGTTTACTTCCCGGATGTTTTTTTTTTTTTTACTGAGCAGACGAGAGAAGGACGGCGCTGTGACATCCCTCACACTGCTTCCGGACATCTGGAATAAGACCTCGCAGTTCCCAAGGACGCTCGGGGGACTTTGAGGAAGACCCTGCGTCGACCGCGCTTCTGGCACAGATTCCCAGTGCAGAGAGTCGGTGCCAGTCTGAACCTCTGCTGATTTAAGGGGCGCACCCCCGGCCCCCGCCCGAACCCCTGCCTTATTCGGGCTTGAGAGCGACCCCAACAAGGGCTAGAGGAACCATGGAGGACCACCATCCCGACTCCCTGTTCCCCAAATCCACCCTCATCCCCGTCACCATCGTCTGTCTCCTGCTCTTCCTGGTGGGCGTGACCGGCAACACCATGACCATTCTCATCATCCAGCGCTTCAAGGACATGAAGACCACCACCAACCTCTACCTGTCCAGCATGGCCGTCTCCGACCTGGTCATCTTCCTCAGCCTGCCCTTCGACCTGTACCGGCTGTGGAAGTACATGCCCTGGGTGTTCGGGGAGCTGGTGTGCCGCCTGTCGCACTACATCAACGAGGGCTGCACCTACGCCACCATCCTGCACATCACCGCGCTCAGCATGGAGCGCTACCTGGCCATCTGCTTCCCGCTCAAGGCCAAGGTGGTGGTGACCAAGCGGCGGGTCAAGTACGTGATCCTGGCGCTGTGGGCCTTCGCCCTGCTCTCCGCCGCCCCCATGCTGGTGCTGGTGGGGGTGGAGCACGAGAACGACACGCACCCGGACCACAGCACGCGCCAGTGCAAGCACACGGCCTACGCCGTGTCCTCGGGCCTCCTCCGCACCATGATCTGGGTCTCCACCGCCTACTTCTTCTGCCCCATGTTCTGCCTGCTCTTCCTCTACGGCTCCATCGGGCGCAAGCTGTGGCGGAGCCGCGCGGACCTGCGCGGGCCCAACGCCGTGGGGCGAGAGAAGTCCCACCGGCAGACCGTCAAAATCCTGGGTGAGTTTCGGCCGTTCCCTCACGCCGGGAGATCCCACTGCTCTGTAGGTTTTCATTTCAACCCCAGTTTGGAGAACCTGTTCTACTAATTAGCAGCTCAGTGAGATTTCTAGCTGTCGAATGAGCTGTGCTTTGTTTGGGTTTGAGCGATAACCTGCAGGATATCCAGGAACAGAGCTGGGCAACTCTGACTTATGCTGTTGCTCCTAATAACAGCTATTTTGGTGCCGTTTGATATTGAGTGTCACAAGAAAACCTTCATTTGGTGGTGCAAGCCAGGATTTTAGCATTTCTGTTCAGCGCGATTCATTTAAATGAACTGAAACTCAGATCATGAGTTGAAACATGCCAAACAATGTTTTGTGAGGGTTTTTATTTTTATATTTTTCCAATTGAAGAATATCAATTCATTTCCGGAATTGCTTGAATTGAAATAAATTTCAACCCACATCCCTGGCGTGCACGCTTATGGACGGATCCCCAAGTCCTAAATGAGTTGTTCGCTAATTGAGAAGTTTATTTATTTCTGTGGTTTGCCCGTGTCCCCACTCCTCCGGCTGTAATTAGCAGATGGATGCCCACTCAGGCAGCAGTAATTACTTAGCCTGTGTGCGGTACAGTACGGTTATGGCCAGCGTTTCTGAGCCACAACAGGAAACCACGCATGAAAAGAGCACTCAAGACCCGGGACAAGATAGGTATTAATGTGGCTATACTGGGGGCGAAAAGAGCGACCGATTCCTTCTGCTAATTCCAGAACGCTTTTGGTTCATTTATCACTCACCAGAGCTGAGCTAGTATCCGGGGTCTGCTTTATGTTGTGTTTGAAATTCCCTCTCTCCTTCATACAGCATGTATATACACCCCAGCTCATAGAGCTGATGTTTGAATGAGTCTTGTTGAGTAGTAATATGCCTTTCAGTTTAATCCAGTCTCTATGAATAATTCAATTCGGTTTCGTTCAAGGCTTGTCGGTATTCTCCACGGCAAGGAGAAAAAATAAATGGCATGCTCATAATAAAATAATAAAAAGAGATTTATTTCCCTCTTCATCTTCTGTGATACCCATTAGTTTCAACACAGATTCGCCATTGTTGAGAAATATGTAATAGAAAGCTTTAATATCCAGCTGACAAATATTAAATTGATAGCTTTTAGAATAGGCACGCTGATGGATTTTTGATCCCTCCGTGTTTTAGAATTCATAATTATTGTTGCCGTGCGAGGCGCGAAAGCCTTGCTCAATCGCTGTATGTAAACATTTGATTCACAGTATCTATTATGACATTAATATGAATCACTGACGTGGTGCTTAGAACACGGGCAAAACTGTCGGGCACGGCGTGTACTGTGCTCGCATTTGTCGCAGGCTAAATTAAATTGTCATCAGGGACGCTCGTAAATCAGGCTTAATGGGACGTGGTATGCCCCTAGACTCCTGGCTGCTTCGGTTCTGATCTAGTGGGCCCGCATGGATGAACTGAAGGTAAATCATCCTAGATGAAGTCATAAAAAACCCCAGAGGTTTGCGGGCACGCGCTTAAAACACGAGCCAGTGGTTGCGCAAACGTTTTCTTGAAGTCCCACAAATCTTGAGTGTGCTGACCTTCCTGTTCATCCCGAATAGAGGAACATGGGACCTCACGGTTTTAGGGTGAATTCAGTTTCACTTCAGGTCAATTCGGGAAATGTATTTAAATTCAGTTAATTAATTTATTTTTATTTTTTAAATCCTGAAATGTTCCATGAGGATTTTTCAATTAGTTCTTTTCAGTGCATTTCCTTAACTAGATTGAAATTAATTAATTATTTACCCTGATCGGTCACACTTAATACACAATAGCTCCTTTATTTATTTATTTGTAGATAAAAAATTTTTCTGAACACAATCCTTTATCTCGCATCACCATTTTTACACCTCTTTTATCCCCCTTTCTGTGCTCCTCCCTCCTCCCGTGCGCCGCTCCGTCCTCTCCTTCTTCTTCGTCGTCCTCTTCCTCGCGCGGGTCGACGGCTCCAGCGGTGGTGGTGCTCGCCTTCGCCATCTGCTGGCTGCCCTTCCACATCGGCAGGAACCTGTTCACCCACGTGGACGACTACCCCACCGCCAAGCTGAGCCAGAACTTCAACGTGGCCTCCATGGTGCTGTTCTACCTCAGCGCCTCCATCAACCCCGTCCTCTACAACCTCATGTCCCGCAAGTACCGGGCCGCCGCCCGCCGCCTCTTCCTCTGCTGCCGGCACCGCCACCGGCACGCGCCCAGCCAACGGCAGCTGTCCGGGCGAGACGACCTGCCCACCTGCGACGAGACTCTCACCGGGGTGTAAGAGGCCCGCCGGAACGGTGGGCGGCGGGCGGGCTACGGCGTTCGCGGAGGGACCGGAGAGGGAGGGGGGGGGGCGGCCGATAGGGAGCGGGTCGGTATGTTAAGGCTTTTTTCTTTTCTTTTTTTTTGTACCCGGTGAAAACGCGGGGTTGCGGGTTGGGGGTTGGGGGGGTTGGGGGGGGGGTCGTTTGAGTGACTGAGAAGGTGGAAGAGCCAGGCAGGCCTGGAATGACAAGAGCTTAGAACAACAGAGTGTTTTTTTTGTTTGTTTTTTTTTTTTTTGGACTGAGGTGGAGTTGAAGTGGGTGAGAGCGGAAAAGGAACGTTAAAAAAAAGGAATGTAAATTAAGAGAGATGACTGGATTGATATGAAACAGCCTAAACATCCGTGTACATTAGCTGTGAGTTGAAAAGAGCCATCTAAATATCTTTCTACTGTGGTGAGCTCTGTTGCCAGAAGTGGTCAAGGGGGAATGCATACGTTTTTTCTTCTTCTACTTTTATAACCAGAGGTGGAGGAAGTGGGGGCACTGAATAATGTTTGTGCCTGGACATCAGCGCCGTTGGCCTTAATTAATCTCCCTCAGTGCGTAAAACACTTTCCCAGAACAAGGCTGCGCATGTTTTCACACAAAGGAACAAAACAGTTCGGTGTGCGTTAGCGCCCAGGTACTGTTTGTGCAACGGAGCTTGGAGATTTTCCACAATTTCACAGCCCAAACTGTGCGGACCTCCTCCTGTGGACTAAGGCAGGGATAACTTAATGTGGTACGGATGAACTTTGTGGACAGGTACAACCTGACAGGGTCATTGACTTGTCTGGAAATGCTTTTGCCAGGTGGCCGGCTTTGCAGAGAGCATAACTTTCAGCTGGGGACCCGGGGACACAGTGAGCTGTGTTCTCTTCTCATTTGGAGCATTGTGGGATTTGGGCCGGTATTCCATCAATGTTTATCTTTAACTTCGACAAACATCACACTTCTCGACAAGCGTTTGTCCTCACAAACTCAGTTTGGTGAGTCAGTTTTAGTGCTTGCTGAACTCGCCAAGTAGTTTGTGAAGGGATAAAAAAAAACATATTGCTCTTAACTGGTACTCAATTTTAAGGACAAATGCTAATTGCATCCTGGCCAATGTGTATAGTTTCAATGTATTTGATGGCAAAAACGACGTACCAAAAACAGTGTAATTCACTGAACAATGTAATATGGTGTCATTTCAGAATGACTGTCTGCAGGCATTACAAGCTTATGAAAAGGCTTCCTTATATACCAATTGCTGTAAGATACGCAACACTGTACTAATTTCTGGGTGAGCCAATGTACTGTGGTTCACTTACTATAAAAATTACTATTAATAGGCATCCAATTAAATGACAGCGTGTTCAGTAGCACACCATGTCTAATTTTTAGTTACAGTACCAAGAGAACTGATGGGTTAATAGGCTGTAATGTGTGGTCTTTGCAGTTAGCTTCAGTCCCACTAGTCTACTTGTTTCAAATGAAATTCTGGGCTTCATTTGGTCTGACTTGGCAGAATCCCTTCTGAATTACAGGTATGCTTTTTTTCCTCCTGAGAATACACATGCTCTTTTCTGAACACTCAGCAACAGCAGTGCACAACGTTTCCAGTCCCCAACCTGCTGTTACCTGTGATCAGATCTGTCCTGTCGCACGTGTTTCTTTCTTCAAAAACCAATGGGCATGTTCCATTAATCACAGAGGTCTGTGTCAGGGAGAGACAGAGGCAGGATGAGGAAGAGGGAGAGAGAAGGGCAGGATGAGGGAGAGAGAAGGAGAGAGAGAAAGAGAGAGAGAGAGGGAGAGAGTCAGGATGAGGGAGAGGGAGAGAGAGAGGAGAGAAATAGATCAGAAATAGGTCACAATAGCACAGTGGTTTTAATACAAAATACAAATAAGCTGTATTTGTATGATAAGGGAACTTGTAGCAATAGCATTCTAATATGTAGTGACATTAATTGCAACAAGAGAAGCACTGTCTGGAAGAATTAAATTTCCACTCTCCCCCCGCACCTTGAATGCACCTTATTACCTAAACTGGGTCAAATAGGTATTGAATTTTGAATTGTTTTTGTTGAATATTGGTTTCTTTAAAATTCTAAGTAATCTGCCATGAATGGCAAGTGTTTCAAGGGCAATTCAATCTGATTCCTCCACACATTTTTCTGTATTGTTATATTGTTTTTTATAAGCTTTGAAAGTTGGCAGACTTTATGTATTTCATTGTACAGTGGCCCTGCTTATACCTAGACATTCATGTCTTGAATGTAAAAAGTAAGATGCATAGTTTATCACTCTTAAAAATGTGTTTTGCTTTGCTTGGGTGTGAAAGATAACATAGAAAGCCAAAGCTGTATGTTAGAGTAACGACTGCTTGTAGCATATTTCTGTGCAACAGAAAACCATATATTTGTCTGAATATGTTAAGTAAAAGTCTTCGAAAGCCACCTTCAAAAATGAAAGTTGTGTTTGTATACTAGCTAGATAGTCCTAAATTTAAAAAAAATGTGCTGTAAATTTCTGTTCTGCTGTCCAAGTTGTGTGTGTGTGTGTCTGTCTGTGAATCTGCGTGTGTTTGTTTGTATGAGCTGCGTTGTGAATTTCTGTTCTGCTGTCCATGTTTTGTGTGTGTGTGTGTGTCTGCGAGTCGGTGTGTGTTTGTTTGTATAAGCTGTGTTGTGAATTTCTGTTCTGCTGTCTAAGTTGTGTGTGTATGTATGTGTGTGTGTGCATGCGTGTGTGTCTGTCTGTCTTTCTGTCTGTCTGTCTGTCTGTGAGTCTGTGTGTGTTTGTTTGTATGAGATGTAGTAAAAATGTTTTCATATTTGACCAACTTGTTTTCAAAATGGTTGTGATTCTTTGATGCTCAGTATATAATATGAATAAATTCCATAAATGAATACACATAGTTCCATTGCTGTCTGTGCAAGTAGCTATATCTGCCTGTTTTTAAGTGTGCTAGCCAATACATATGAAGTAATTGTTTTAGCTAAACCGGTATGTTCAGTTTTCCAGTTTTGGTGATCTTTTGTTTGAAAGACCACATTTTTCACCCATGTGAGGATGGTTTTTACTTTGGTCGGTGAGTTTAGTGCTCATAGACTAATGTCCCGATTTACTGCTCTCTAAATTGGGCTGGAAAATATAAGACTGGTACTACACACACACACACACACACACACACACACACACACGTGCACGTGCATACACACACACACACACACACAAACACACATGTGCATGCTCATGCATTACTCAAGCCAAAAGCAGTCTGTTTCTTGTAATAATTTTCAGAATGTGATTGTACCCCTTTGCGTTCAATATGTGACTTCAGACATCATTTTGATTTAGGAATGATAAATGAGTTTATATGGTATATTTTTGCTTCCAGCTATAAAATTGAGGACATGATAATCTCATCCATAGGGGGAGCTGTAATGTAAGACAAAGTTTTTCTACATGTTTACTGAAGAGTCCCAAATTTTCAGCTGTTGGAAGGTGGTGTTTAAATTATGTTAAAAGTGTCAGATGTATGTTTTTTCTCATTGTGGTTCTAGATGGTTTAAATTTTTTTTTTTCTATTTTTTATTCTAAATGTAAATGCCCTGATGTGAGCAATAATCACCTTTTGAGTTTATTCTGTCTTGCAGTCGAAGAGCAAATGGGGAGAGTGGTTTGTAGCTGTGAATGTTTCAGATTCAGAGTTTGACTCGTGACATGCACACAGACGGGGGGAGAGTTCCAAGGGCCCTGACTGACAAAGGCCCTCAAAAACTTGACAGGGGCCCAAAATCTAAAAAATCACTTACTTTTGAGTTTTTCCTCAGAACATTTATAAATACAAATGTATAAATGTATGTATGTGTACAAATAACATGTTTAATATTGCCCGCTATTTTTTACCCAACTGAATGAAAATATGACTTTAAAACCAGATTTATTCTTCCTTTTCACAATGCCCTCAGCAGCAGTCTTCTCATCTATTTCACCTGCTTGTTTTTCCCAAAAAAGCATTTAATTTATGCTACTTCCACCAAGTGAACAGCAGAGTATTTCTGGGGTTTTTATGCTTGCGTGCACAAGCTTAACTTCCTGTTTTGGGTGTCGACGCCCACCTGCTTAAGTCTGAGTGCCCTGCGTACAGCCAACAGGAAATGGCACCCCTGTCATTTACAGAACTTCCTGTCTGTTGGCATCCCGTCTCTCTCTCTCTCTCTCTCTCTCTCTCTCTCTCTCTCTCAAAACCCTCAGCAATCTCAAGCAGGATGCGATAGTGCTGTTTTATAAATAACCCTGAAACAAGGGGACGGGCCTGCGCAGAGAGCTCTGCCACATAGCTGTTAGCCTGCACGCTGTGCTTCGCCCACTTGTCACTGTCATCTGAAGTTTGGAGGAGATGCTGAGTGCAGAGGTATGATCTCATCTCTTAATTATTACATTGATTTATGCATTTTGTTTTGTGACTTTTTGCAGAAAGCCCGGCCATGTTATTTACCTTCAAAGACAGGTCTGAAGAAACTTTTGGCACTCCGATTTGCAGGGCAACACAAACAGATGTTCAAAGTAAAAGCAACTATGTCAGTGTTAAGTGCATTCTAATAGAGAAAGTATTGTCCCCATTTAATTTGCATAAACCCTGTGGGAGACCATTTAATACTGGGGATTTTGAGATGTTGGCAATCCAAACTTCCACAATTTTATTGATTGTGGCCTTTTAGAAACAAATATTAATTAACATATATTTATCAAAGTTAGCACTGTAAAATTATCTCACAAGATAATACAAAAAAAAAAATCCCTGTATATTTTCTTTGAGTATACGTATTTTTGTATCGATACAGGGCTAATTCATCTTTCCAATTAATTTGTTTTCATCTAGTTGAATAATTTGCTTACCATAGCTCATCTCCAGTTGCTCTCTCGAATTATCATGCAGTGCCTGGGGTATGTCGTTTCTCATTCCCACCCACTCCAAGACGTCATGAAACTGTCAGGCAAAGCGGCGTCTGAAGCTTGCACGCGGCAAACTTCCTGCGCGCGGATTCCTTTGTAACCTCTGTTGGGTTCGCTGTAGCCGCCTAAATTGAGCAGTGGAGTTAGGAAATAAAATGACATGGTTTAGATAAGTTGTCATGAGCTGGTTCATCTTGTGTCATAAACAATGTAATCAATTCAATAAAGCGTAAAACTGTAACAATATCTAGGCTTCGATTAGCGTACTCCCTGTAAAGGTGTTGCGGATTCACGCGATTATGTCACCTGCTTGGAGATGGGTAGTCAACCTTTTAGATGGTATTGCAACAGTGATCGGATAGCCCGTGCGCATTCCGTCCAACGTAACCCAGTTTGCTAATTTTACATGTACATATGTAACAGAACTGTTCTCCTTCACTGAGTCTTGCGAAACTGCTAGACAACCCCCATAGTTCAGCGCTTCAGACGAACCGCTAAGTTTCCTCCTAAAAGCCACCATCTGCGCTAAAAAAAAAAAAAAAACGTCTTCCTTTCGCTAGCTTGCTAACGTCCCACAATATGCAGCTTGCACTGGGGAGATTTGTGTGTGTGAATCTAAATATAAACCAAGACCACCCATTTCAGAAGAGTGCGCACGGAATCTCCTTTTCTCTTGGTGTTCGAGATCGCGGAGTAGTAGTAGACGGAGAAAACATATGTAGTCTATGTAAATAGTTTTTATTACCACCAAAAATAAACTTTGATAAGCAACGCACATTAGAACAGCGTTCGATCGGACCACACAAGGAGTATGGAGGTAACAACATCCAGTATTTAATCAAGTGAATGGACTGACGTTCAGTCATGTTCAGTGTTTACTTCAGGGACATCCTGCGACAGGGGCGTAAAACTTCTGGAGGCTGGTAAACTACTTTCAGATTTTGTATGAAAACTGGTAATTTAGAGCTGGGTGTAAGTGCTTCTAAATTGACTCGTGTTCATCCGTGTTATGAATCTGGTACAGTTCTTGATTTTTAAAGTACAGTAGCTGCAGTCTACTTACAAGTCTAGCCCAAAGGAAACATAACGCACAGTCACGCCGTTTATACAAATAATCAATAAAGTTTGCCTTAAAACAATGGCATAAAATAATAGCCTACGGGATATTTCACCGGGTGGCGGGGAAGCAGCATACTTCATTTTGAAAAGAATTTACCACTACCGCTCGATGAAGTCCAGCGCTGACAGCGTGGTAAAAGAAGTTTGCATTATTTTCATTTGAATCGCTGCCTTACACCTGCCTTACAAGACCAGGTCTTCTGAACCTGTGTTTTTCTGATTCAGACTCCTGTAAATCATGGTTCAAATAGAACCAACGAGTTCAGACTGGAATTCAAGTTCATGTCTTTCGTTTATTCTCTGGTACAGTTGGGGTGGCTAGAACGGACAGGAAATTATAGAAATATTTCCAAAATATGCGTAATTTCCGAACTGTGTCGTGATTAAAATTTTGCTCCATGGACCAGTCCTAGGTAAAATAATGGTTGAAACACTTGTTAGACACTAGTAAAATTCCTGCAGATAACTGTCAATTTTTAAAATACGTTTTTCGACAAACATTCAGAACAAAATTATTTTATATGGTTGCACATTTTGAATTCTCAGGGATCTGCAGGACTATTTGTAAATGTTTCCAACATATAAAGAGTTAAAGTATTTTTGATATTTGACTGTGGACATAAGCAGCCGTAATTACCACTCTTGCTGTTGTACAGTTTTACAACAGAATATCTCTGCAAAGTCATTTTGCTCATACTGGAGGCCATCAACATGTTACTGGTACATTGGGGCCAGGAAAGAAGGTGGAAATCGGGATATTTCTGGAAAAAAAAAAAAAAGTTTAGAGATGGAGGAGTGGACCAGACAGATGTGGATTTTATAATCGCAATGTGGGTTTCTCCACGTGGCCTAGCTTTGTGTGGGGTTTTTTGCTGTAAGATCAAGCGGAAACCTCTCAGGTCTCTGGGTGTTTGCACAGGCTCCAAGCTTCTTTACATTTTTGTGATATGAAGCCTTTACTCCGGCTATAATTGTGAAATATTGACGATAGCCAGTGTTTATATTGATATTTTTTTGTCAATATAATGCCATATCATGGCGTTGTATCGAAACAGGATAGGCTTCAACATTGCTACGACGCTCTCAAGATGAGAGTCATCATTCAGTAGCTGAAATGGTTCCAGACATAGTTCTGCTTTTTCAGATTTTGCAAGAAAGATCTTTTTTTCTGAAAAATGTAAGCAGAGATCTCCTCTTGGACGGTTACGGGGTGAACTGCCGTCCCAACTGGCTTCTGTATGATGTCAGAATACCTCATGGATTGAATGGGCTGAATTGTGGGTTAGTGAAGGAGAGAGAGAGTGAGAGTAGCTCACTTTGACATGTTGGACAAAAAAAATCCATCCGTCATTTTTATTTTTTTAGTACTAGTACTCAAGATTTGTTGATATTGACATGTTTGACTTCCTTCTTAGTCTTCCTGACAACTGTGTTTGTCGCTGTAACACCAGAGACTATGAATCTGCTGAACCAAGCGCCCAGTTCACACTGACTCGTTTTGAATGATATTTGTGACAGATGTGGCACTTTGCATTTTTTTACAAGGCAGAGCCTTGCTTGTCATGCTGCTAACCTCGTAGCATCTGTGGTGCGATTTCTGTTTCTGCCTACACCGGCCTATGTCACATCTTAAAATAAAGTAATGAGATTGCTAGGCTGCTTTCTAGTTTACGATGATGAAGATGAGTGCTGATGTTTGGGCTGGAGGTTTTGAAGAGACTACAACTAAAAAGTTTTAGTTGCTAATGCTAATCAGCGCTTGGCAGATCAGACTTACACCTCAGTTTATTTTGTAACATGGGTAAAACTTGTGTGATTAACTTAGGCATAAATGTTGAATTACCTCCCTGTGGTATTTTCCACAGGATAAACATCATATTCCATCATATCACCTCCATCATATCTTGTGTCGGCCAACATAATACGAAGTGCCTTCAGCTGGCCGCAGATATAAACTAGTATTGACGTGCGGTTAACTTGGTGTTCCTAGGTTAACTTGGTGTTCCTAGGGAGAGACCACAACAACTTATTTATAGGAAGTTGTTATTATGGCAGAAGATTGAAACATCTTATGGGTGGATCAGCATGGGAGTATTCAACAGCCCAAGACCTAACGACTGAAACCCTTTCTAGGGGGTTTAACATCCTGTGATGTGGGGAAGCTCCTGGCCACTTTCCTTTGTACTGATTGACTGCCTTCACTAGTGTGGGACTGTGTGGCAGGGTTCCCAGGGTGGGAAACTCTCTCAGTTTGGGAGAGAGAGAGAGAGAAGAGAGAGAGAGAGAGTGAGACTGAGACTGAGAGAGTGAGTGTATGTGAAACTGCGAGAGAGAGAGACTGAGAGAGACAAAGAGAGAGAGAGAGAGAGAGGGCCAGCCATACAAATGGTGCGGGTGTTCACTGTATGAGAGAGGCATTCCATGTTTGTTTTCTGTTTATATGTTTATTTGACATTTGTAGTATTTGTCATGCATCGGCAATATGAATATATGTACGTCACTCCAGTAAACCTCATTTGAATTTGAATTTGAATTTGTATTTGACAGAAACAGGAGAGAGACAGCCAGTCAAACATGCAGTGCAGGTGTGTTCGTTATGCAGGAAGTTCTAAACCACTTTCATTTTAACAGACGTGCCTACGCACAAACCACAGCTGCAACTGCCACATCAAATTTCCATTTACCATTTACCAAATTTCACTATACCAGCCTTGCTTTCCTTACCACTATCTCTGTCAGTTTTTTTGTGTGTGTGTGTGTAACTGAGATACAGAAATGAGTGACTAAAGTCACAGTGATAGCAGTCTATTCCAGGAGCTGGAGGTCCAGATAGTCTGTTGGTCTGGTTATGGTGTTGCTAGTCACAGCAAGCTACTGTGGGATTAGAGAGGAACTTGAGCAGTCAAGCAGAGCAGCACTCTGTTACACATATCAAAGCCATACCTGGAATGATGATAGCTCCTGTTTTGGATATCATTGACTTTTTTAGTAGATTAATTTAAGATGATTTTTTTTGTTAATCCAGATAATTACGCTGGTTTTCTCTGGAGAAGCAAACTGCAGTTTTCAGCTACCCTAAATACATTCAAGTCAGACCCAAAAGCCTTTTACGTTTGCCCTTGATGAATTGTATATAAGCAGCATTGTATCCTGAAGATCCCAGGCACTCGACTTTATCTTTATCTGAGTAAATCACATGTAATCCTTCATATAGATTTTTTGTTGTTGTTGAAGTATTATTAATGGTGCAGGGCAAGGGTCTGAATGACAGACCATCCCAGTTAGCACTGGGAGACAGGTGTCAACTGCCACCCATTTCCTCATAGTTATAAATAACGCTAGAGGGAGAATCCATCTACTGTCGAAGGATTCTGCTCTGAAGCTTGAAAACAGTTGTCAGCGGGTTATGGATTGCTTGTGTTACCTCTCAATTGGCCAATGGTTTTCATGTTCTGAAAGCACCCACATATTTCAGCCCAAAGCAGCTTCTGATTGGAACAAATTATGTTTTTTGCCATGTCTGTAGTGGGGCTGAAGTTTTGTCCAGAATTTTCTTTAAAGGTGGGCTGGTTGTGTCCAGAGAAATTGTGATGGGGCAGCAGGCACTGGGAAGATAAGCCCATTTGGAGGCCATGGGGCGCAGTCCGTAGGGCAGCCAACTTTCAACTTTCAGCCCTGTGCAGCCTGGCATAGCACTTTCTGTACTGTGATCCCACCTTTGTCTGTAGTGTGACGCCAGGAAGAGAATTGGGGCCCTACAGACAGGTATGACCGCAGCTGTAGTTCATTGCAATCACATCAGCTGTGGCCCATTACCTAATTATGGGCTCTATAAGAGGCCTGGCTTCCAGGTCTGGTAGGAGGAGTGTTTTAGGCCGTTTGAGAGCTGGTCGAAACACTGTGTGGTGGGTTGGTGCCAGTTTGTTGGGTTTTTGTTAATTCTTCGCTTTTGAGCCGTTTGGTTGCAAGAGTTCCCTTTTCTTGATGTATTTCTCTTACATTGGTGGTTTTGGACCAATAAAAGGCAGTAAGCTAAACACTTATTTTTGTGTTTTTCCTGCTTGTTCATCAAGTGGGCAGTGGTCACCCCCATCCTTGCTTCACAGTGGCCCTTTCTGCTTTCCTCCTTTAAATAAAATTAATATAAAAAATATATACATGAGGACACAAGACTGCTCTCCTTTAAAACAAAATCAAATTAAAATGAAAATTAGCTCAGTAGCTAAGTTTGGCTAACGCATTTACATGGACATGCAAGTTGAAATGTTGATCAACATGCACTGTCCTTGTTAAATGAATGGCTTAAATAAATTCATTTAAAAAATCAACAAAATAAATAGACATAAGTGGGACAACAGGCCACATAAATTGATACTCTGACTGTGATCGCCACTAAAAACAGACAGCCAAGCCTGGCACTGAAGAAAACGGAAGCGATTAGACCTGTTTGCCATTGCTGGGTGGAAGGACAGAGCCCTGCAGTGGGATCTAAGCTGTGTAATGGAGTTCCTTCCTTGACCGTACGCCGTTCGACCGAGCGGAGTGCATAGCGGTCGAGGTGCGCGCTGCGTCTGGCCTCCCGGCTATGTGATTTCATTATGTCCCGAATGCCAGCTATGCAGCTCCTCTGCCAGCGCTGGCCTGCCCCTGCTCCTGCACCCCGTCCCAACAGCTGCGGGGTCAGACCACTGCCCCACGCTGGGACACGGTAACGGAACGGTGGACCAACTGAGAGGCAGAAGGACAGACTTAAGAAGGAGACGCTGACTTTAGTGTTTATTATGTACTCAGCATTGCTCCTCTGTCAATTTCACCCTTGTTTACACCAAGAATACTACTACTACTAATAATGCTACTACTACTTACTATTACTGCTACTACTACTGCTGCTGCTGCTACAAGAAATATAAATAATACTAGCACTAATACTACTACTACTGCTGCTACTACTACTACTAATACTACTGCTACTTACTATTACTGCTACTACTACTACTGCGGCTGCTAATACTAATACTACTACTGCTGCTGCTACTACTGCTGCTGCTGCTACTATTAATACTAATACTACTAGTAACATTGTTATTCTTATTATTATGATTATGTGAAAGACCTAACAAAGGATTGTAAGAATTAAAATGGGAAAAAGCTCAGGTTCTCCTCTGATAATAGGACAGTCTGAAATTTGGTTCAGTGCAATTCCTTAACCAACGTAATTCCATGACTGGGCTTTGAACAGCACAAGAGGAGGCATAATGATGGTGGAATGATGGATCTCTTAAAGAGATCACATGATGCCTTGGCACTCAAAACAATGTAAGATGAATTAATGAACAGAGTTATTAAAACAACATGTTAATCTAAATAAATTATTGTAGGACACGGTAACAAGGTAACATAATAGAACAATAACAGCATAATAACTGACCTAGGAATAAGTTTATTTCAAATGACATGAAATTAGTATGTCAGAATCAGTGATAGGATGAGAGAAACAAAACAGAGTTGCAAAAGGGAACCAGGCAGGACGGTTTAATGTCACAGCAGGATGTTTTGTAACAGGAAGGAAATGGGGACCATGACATTTTGCTGGTGTGGTCAAACCTGCTAGTGTGTTCAGTTTGAAGCAGCTGGGGTAAAGGTGACGAAGACAAGTTAAAACGAGCCTAAAAATCATATATATATATATTTTAAGATGCTGTATTGCCTCGATCATTAATTGTACTACATCCTCCTGATACCTGGCAACGGCTCATTTGTTTTTTTTTTTTTTTACATGATACAGGTGTCTTGGATGACTGGATGAAAAATGTTGCAGTGAAAATATTTTCAAACATTTTATTTCAAGGGGCCGCCTGGGTAGTGTAGAGGTAAAAGCACTCGCCTGCCACCGCAGAGACACGGGTTCAATCCCTGGCAGCGGTGCTTCCAGTCAGACATTCCTACGAACACAGTTGGCAGTGTTTGCGGGTGGGAAGCCGGTGAGGGTATGAGTCCTGATCGTTGCATTAGCGACTCCTACTGGTTGGTCGGGGCGCCTGTTCAGCAGGGAGGGGATCTGGGGGAGATAGCGTGAACCTCCACGCGCTTTACGCTCTCCCAGTGAAACTCCTCACTGTCATGTGAAAAGGCATTGGCTTTCGGCATTGTGGCAACAGTTTGGGAAAGGCTCTTTCCTGTTTCAGCATGACAAAGCCACCCGGCACACAGCGAAGTCCATATAGAAATTGTTTTGTCGAGATCGGTGTGGAAGAACTTAACTTGGCTGCACAGAGTCCTGACCTCAAACCCATCCAACACCTTTGGTATCAGTTGGAAAGCCAACTGCGAGCCAGGTCTAATTGCCCAATCAGTGCCCGACCTCACAAATACTCTTCTGGCTGAATGGAAGCAAATCCCTCCAACATCTAGTATAAAGCCTTTCCAGAAGAGTGGAGGTTGTTATAGCAGCAATGGGTGGACCAACTCCCTATTAATGCCCATAATTTTGGATATGTTAGATGTCATGTGTCCACATACTTTTAGCCAGGTAGTGTATCTGTGCACCACCTGTTGGCTTGCCAAGGTTTCGCAAATTTTTGGCAGGACGGCCCAGACATTTAGAGATTTTTATCTCTCTCCATGAGCTTTGGAGTGTTCTCCTCTTGCCTTCTGGTCCGCTTTGCCCTGACCGTCTGCTAACGGGCTGCCATAGTGCTGATTTACAGACTGCGGGCGGGTTGACAGCTGTGTGGAGGGTGGGCCGCTAACAGGACGCTAACGAGCTTGCCGTATGTCTGATTTCTGGGTAAGGAGCACCAGAATGCTGCTGATTGCCAGCAAAGGCCCTTTGCGGGTGAAACCCCAAATGTACCCAACAAGTGCCCCAGTGGTAACAGGGCTCCTGAAGCTCTGAAGCAGAGGAGGAAATTGCAGAGTGCAGCAGTCATTTAGGACCCCTCCCTGTGCCCAGAGCAGCCTGGCCTGGACAGGCAGTCCATCAAGGCGTCCAGAGTCCTGTCATCACCGTAATGGATAGTCCAGTTTTTTGGTCAGGGGAGTGGCAGAGTGTTCATTACAGAACCCTCTGACAGTGGGTATGTGTGTGTGTGTGTGTGTGTGTAAACAGAGAAAGACTACTGTTTGTTACAACATAAATGTGAGTGACTGTGTGTGTGTGTGTGTGTGTGTCTGAGCATGTGTCTGTGTGTTGAAATAGAAGGCAGGGGCTGGTCTTTGGCACTGTGCAAACTGTTGAACAGAGCAGGAGAAGGAAGTGAAACAGAACTTAGATAAGTGGAGGCTAGCTTGCACAGAACATCCCTCGAAGTTGCAGTAGGATACCTTCCGAAAGTTTAAGACGATCCTCGTTCGTTCATTTTAACCCAGGCTCTGAGAAGAGAGAGATCTGACTGATCCTAGATCAGTCACAGGACGTGTTTCAGTTACTCTGGCATTGCCCAGTGGTGACAGATTCCAAAGCTGCCACACCGTGCTTGCATGCCCTGTTTATGTGTACAAATAAATGAGTCGTGTAGCCGGAAAGCTACAGACAGGGCACCAGCAAAGTCGGCCGCAGCGGCTGCAGTTCCAGAGTGACGCAATCCTCATTCGGGGGCCACAGAAACCAGTTTATGGTTGAAAAGACAACTCTGTTTAGTCTGTTTTCCATTTCCTCTTTATCCGTCAGCTCTTTTAATTCTCTTTCCTGATGATGTTTATTTTACTTTTTAAAATTTTTATCCGCTATTTCTCTTGCCCCACCTTCCGCCCTACACCAGCCTCAACACAAGGCCTTATAGCTTCATTGAGGGCTGAGTGTCAGTGTCTTAGACAAGGCAAACATGGATCTCTTGGAGATAAATGTTTTTCCGAAGTTAGAATATTTAAATTTAGAATGCTGTAAATAGGCTCTGGAAAAGTGCCATGTTAAGATGAATACACTGTCATGTGACGTCCTCGAGTGTTTGGCAAGGAGGGTGTGTGTGTGTGTGTTTCTGTGAGTGTGTGTGTGTGTATATGTGTGTGTGTATGTTTGTGAGTGTGTTTCTGTGAGTATGTGTGTGTGTGTGTGTGTGTTTCTGCGAGTGTGTGTGTGTGTTTCTGCGAGTGTGCGTGTGTGTCTGTGCGTCAGGGGAGTCTTAGTGTCAGAAGTGGACGTGTTGGCTAGACTCTCTGACGTGGGTGGGAGAGCGTGTGTGTAGTGGTCTGTAGGGTGGGAAATCCACACTTTGTGCTCAAGTTCCCACACTGTACAGTTCATACAAATCCCAACTTTTAAAACTGAACATTCAAAATAAAAACCACAGGAGCTGTGAAATAATTATGCTTGTTAACACGCAGTAGCTCATATTTCTTTGGGTTCTTCGTTAATACCAAAAGGCCAGTCAAGACTAATCATACCTTTATAAAAAAATTTATTTTTGCAACGTGGTCAAAATGAAATTGTCTGTGGACAGAAGCTGCCTCTTCTGCTTAATTGTGCCACAAGCTGTTTCACTTCACTGAAATCTGTACACGCCCAGAATTTATGAGCCGTTTCGGTCCTGACAAGGCTTTTGTGGATGTAACCAGCCCTGTATAAATCAAGTGTAACTCTAAGTCTTGTAATATACAAGCAGCGGATCCAGGACAGTGGCTGTCTGTTTTCCTTTTGGGTCGTCTCATAAAGCATATTGTTCGTGCCGAGATTGTTTTTCGGCGGTGATCGAATCGTACCCGGGCGTCGGCCCCAGTGCCTGATAAAGAGCGACTTTGTGAGGCAGTCCGGGGGTCTGCACGGTCTTCCCTGGGGGTCATCACGAGTTTTTGGTTGGCAGCTGGATGACAAGCAGTAACCCCCCCTCCCCCCACGGGAGCCTGCTTGGAGGGACATTACCGGAATATTCCATAGTTGATTTCTAATAGGATTTTCTAAGTTCATTAGTATTTTACGGTATGTGGGGGGAGGGGGGTGTTATTTGAAATTACGTAAACAACTGAAACAGAATTCCTCGTGTTTGGTTCTCATTTAAAAAAAGCAGGCCCAGCTGTAATGTAATAATTTGCTTGAATAACTTAATTGCAGCAGTTTTTTGGCCCCTAGTTTTTGTCAGTTTTTTTTCCCTTTGTTAATTTTTTTTGCTTGTTCTGGTGCAGAGCTGCGGCATAATTCCAAATCTTTCCAAGCCTACTGGTAAATGTACACTGTTAAAAAAAATCACTATACGTCTTCCTGTTTAACTGTGCGCTGAGAGATCATCCGGAGTAACTGCAGTTTTGAGAGGCACCCTCTCATGCTGTAGTTTCAGTAGCGACCGTATGACTCCCAAACCGTCTCAGAGTGAAACCAGCTGTGACATATGGCTTGGCAGAAGCTGATTCCCAGTGAACCCTTGTCTTGCTGTGTCAGTATACCTTACAGCACCTCAGACTGCTCCTGCACTCTGTGGCTCCTGAGTGTCTCCTTAATAGAAGTGGAATATGCTGCATGTTGTTAATATATGGAACCTACACTGCCTGGCCAAAAACAAAGTCACACACTGTAATATTTTGTTGGACCACCTTTAGCTTTGATTACGGCACGCGTTGTGGCATTGTTTCGACAACCTTATGCAATGTCACAACATTAATTTCCGTCCAGAATTGCATTGTTGACGACGGGAGAGTTGAACCACTCCGTAAAGTCTTCTCCAGTACATCCCGAAGACTTTCAATGGGGTTAAGGTCAGGACTCTGTGGTGGCCATTTCATGTGTGAAAATGATTCCTCATGCTCCCAAAACCACTCTTTCACAATTTGAGCCTGATGAATCTTGGCATTGTCATCCTGGAATATGCTCGTGCTGTCAGGGAAGAAAAAAATCCATTGATGGGATAACCTGGTCATTCAGTACATTCAGGTACACAGCTGATTTCATTTTATTGCCGCATAACTTTACTGAGCCTAGACCTGACAAATTGAAGGAACCTCAGATCATAACACTGCCTCCAGAGGCTTGTCCAGTGGGCACGATCCAGATTTTTGGCCAGGCAGTGTATAATCATGAATAGATTTTGTAGGAATGTAATTTTATATATGCTGTATATATATCTGTAAGTGTTAAGGTGCAATATCGTTATACTTTATTTTGAGGTATTTCAATATATTGCATTATATTCAGTTTCTGTTGTGTGTGTTTGTCTCTGTTTAAGTGTCTTTATTTTGTGTACGTTGACATGCGTCAGAAGTGATTGCTGAATGTTTCCTTTTGTGTTTATTCAATGTGCTTTTGCAGAATAGTCCTTTTCTGTTTGTTACTTCCTCTTTGAAGTCTTCCTTCTACTTTTCTGTTGTAGTCAGCCACAGAGAGCCAGGGCAAGCTGGGGAGCTTTCTGATGGAAAAAAGCACTCCGTCATTTTAATTTTATTTAGTTTTGATTTTCTTTCGTACACAGACAGCTGCACACGTTCCCATTGGGCGGCTCTATTTTTGTCCCTCTTTTCAGGATAGGAATTCACTCCAGTGGGATGAGAGAGCCGTCTCCCCGGACCTCTCTCTCCGTAGGGACCGCAAACGCAGCCAAATGTTCTGGATCATTCTAATTGTCCCTGTGCTTTTCCTCAGACCGCTAACCCCAAAAACAGAGGCGAGCCAACCGGGTCTTATCTCCTGCTACTGTATCCCATTCCTCTGTGTGTGTGTGTTTGTTTGTGTTGAGTGTGTGTGTGTGTTTGTGTATGTGTGTGGGGCAGAAAGGGGGAGTCTTAGTGTTATGAACCTCAGCTCTGTTGTCCCACTTGTCATTTCATATAAAATATTAAACCAAAATTTGACTTGTTTGTCTCTGTTTATAAAAGCTAGTTTGCTAGCCCATGAACGCAGTTTGTTTCTGTGAGACAGGATGGAGCAATGACTTACTCAGTGTGGGCGGGGGGAGAGCTGGGGGGTGGCAGCAAAGGACAGGATCATTATTTGGATTTGGTACAGTGACTTTGCAAAAATAAGTGCAATAACAGCCAGTAAACAAGCCTGTATATATTCTAATTGGGGGGAGGGGGCATGAAGCAAGTTAAATCTTCTTGTGAGAAAAAAACTGAAATGAAATGAGCAATTAAAGAAATGGGAGTAAAGTGTATATTTCCATGAGGCAGAAATGGATGTACATTGGGAGATGTGGTTTAACCTGATTGTGTCAGAAAGAGATGGAGAGAGCAGAGTATTGGAAAGGTGGTGCTCTGGAGAACAAGTTCCTTGAGAAAGAATGTGTTTCTTCACCCCACCTGTGCGGGAATGACCAGACTATGCACCAGTACAATTTTCATGAGACTAGAGAAAGCGTATTTCAACCACAGTGCCTAGGCCACTGCAAGCTTTTGTTGGAGCATTACTGTATGAGGTGGGCCCCGGCAGATCCCACTTTACCAAGGTCAACAATGACAGAACTAATACCCTAAAAGTTAGAGATAGAGATAGCCATAGTAACTTTACAGGGTTGGTATACAACCAGACCAGAGACAGATAGGAAGTTAATAAGGTAAACTATGTCGGGGATATCCTATGTTGAGCCTCATGTACCACCATTCTGCTGTCCCCTCCTGTACACCCTTAGTCAGAAGGAGTCTTTTTTTTGGAGTGGCAGTGTACTATCATGGATGGGGAATTCGCCTTTTTACTGAAAGGTTAAAATGGTTTGACTCCCAACTAGGACACTGCCATGGAGCAAAGTATCCAGCTGTACAAATTAATACCACATAAAAAGAAAAAAAAGTTGTCTAAGTCTCTCTGGATAAGTGTGTCTGCTAAAATGTCAGTAATGTAATGTAGTTGTGTATTAGGGTATGCTGTGCAAACCCTGTTCAGAATTTGTGAATCCCCATTGTTCAGAATCTGTGAGCGACTGTTCAGAATCTGTGAATCCCTAGTGTTCTGAATCTGTGAGCGACTGTTCAGAATCTGTGAATCCCTAGTGTTCTGAATCTGTGAGTGACTGTTCAGAATCTGTGAATCCCTAGTGTTCTGAATCTGTGAGTGACTGTTCAGAATCTGTGAATCCCTAGTGTTCTGAATCTGTGAGTGACTGTTCAGAATCTGTGAATCCCTAGTGTTCTGAATCTGTGAGTGACGGTTCAGAATCTGTGAATCCTCAGTGATCGTTAAATGATTACGGATGCCTCGTCCTTCGCAGTGCCCTCATGTCAGCCGATCCACACGTCGTGAAAAACATGGCGCTCTAGACATAACACCTGCCCTTCTTGTGTCACTAAGGGAACATTCGAGAAAGGGGTGTGGGTTGTGGCTGCCAGCGCAGTTGCTCTACGTGAAATGCGTTCCTAGAACTGATTAACAGAAACAGTATTCTTCGGTCACCTCTTTTGTAAGTCCTTCGATATCCGGGTCGACGTGGTTGAGTAATGTGGCCAAAAACATGACTCTTTCTTGTTTCCTTGTCTTTAGTGTGGTGCCGCTTGAATCCGAAAAGGAAATTCAGTCAGATAATTGCATGGAGAGAGTCCACATGTCTGCTTTTACTCAGCTTTCCTACATTTCTCATGCATTCTGCATTGGCCACGGTAATGCTGTGCAATCGCAATCGGGTTGACATTTCCCATTGATTCTCCATACAGTTCATTCAGATGGGCTCACAAGCAGCTGATCACTGTAACTATGCTACAGTAACGGAACTCACAGGTTCAGAATCTAACGGTCCTTCCAGAACCTCTAGTGCTGTTTGACAGAACATGAAGAGATGGAGGGGTTATTCTTTAGAGAGGTGCCTCTTACTGCTTTGGTTTATACACTAATGCCTTGGGGTGTCTGTGAAGATTCTGTTTACGTTGTATGTAAAATATGAAAAGAAATATTAATACAAAGTGTTTTCGTAATGCATTTTGTAATGTGGCTGGGCTCTGGGAAGGTATGACTAAAAAATAGCCTTTAAAGAAGAAATTATGTGTGTGTTTGTGTGCACGTACGTGCGTGCACGTGTGTGTGCACATGCGCGCGCATGTGCGTTGTTTTTATGTACTTGTAAGCATGCCTGTGTTTGCGTGTGGTGTCTGTCAGTCTGTATGTCCATTCTCACCTGCTTTACCTGACTTGTGTGTTTCAGAAGAATTCTGTCAGCCCCTCTGGGTCTGACCATACAGGAAGTTCGAAGGGTCAGAACATGCCTCCACCCACCGGAACAGAAGAGGTGCTGTTGAAATCTTACGTTTCTCCTGCCACTCTGCTTCTCTTTTCTTGCGTTATCTTCTCTTTTTATCTACTTTTTCATTTAAAACCTTTGCAATGAACAATTTGCATCTGACAAACTTTTAAAAAGTTTAATCGTGTAATATCACACATAGGAGAAACAAATATGAATTATCTATAAATCATGATTTACATAGGAGAAACAAATATGAAATTTCTATAAATGATGATTTACAATGTTAAAACATTAAAAATGTTTTGTTTTCCCTTGTAGGAAAAGTGTATGAATTACTGTACCTTGCATAATTTGATTGAACTTTGGGTGGTTACTATATTGTAATATTCGATTGTTCAGTTTAGCAGTTTATGTTTTTTGCTAAGGGCACTGAGAGTTTTACACAGCTGTTATCAATACTCATATTTACTGTATATATGATGCCCTGTGGTACTTTGTGTTGGTTTATAGTATTGTGTTTGTTTACTGTGGCTGTTTGTGGTTAATCGTGTTGCAGATTTGTGTTTTTTTGCACACCAGTTTCTGAACCACACATGTATTTAGCCTTCCTCTGAATAAACTGTCTGGCTCTGTCAGTACAGATACACTGGAGCCTATATTCATGGTTCTGTCAGTACTGATGCACTGAAGTCTGTATTTATGGGTCTGTACTGATGCACTGAAGTCTGTATTTATGCCTATCTCTGTGTGTGCCCCAGTGTTTGAGTGCAGTGACTCTGTCCCAGTGTTTGAGTGCAGTGACTCTGTCCCAGTGACTGAGTGCAGTGACTCTGTCCCAGTGTTTGAGTACAGTGACTCTGTCCCAGTGACTGAGTGCAGTGACTCTGTCCCAGTGACTGAGTGCAGTGACTCTGTCCCAGTGACTGATTGCAGTGACTCTGTCCCAGTGTCTGAGTGCAGTGACTCTGTCCCAGTGTTTGAGTGCAGTGACTCTGTCCCAGTGACTGAGTGCAGTGACTCTGTCCCAGTGTTTGAGTGCAGTGACTCTGTCCCAGTGACTGAGTGCAGTGACTCTGTCCCAGTGTTTGAGTGCAGTAACCCAGTGAGCACAGTGAGAACAGTCCCAGTGTTTGAGTGCAGCTAATGTGTCCGTGTGTCGTGGTGGTTGCAGGAGTCCCATTGAACTCTTTTCTCATTTCAGGTGAGGAGGAGGCCGCCACGCACACTCCAGCTGAACCCCGCGGAGCAGACGGC
Organism: Anguilla rostrata; assembly: GCF_018555375.3. Taxonomy (NCBI): domain Eukaryota; kingdom Metazoa; phylum Chordata; class Actinopteri; order Anguilliformes; family Anguillidae; genus Anguilla; species Anguilla rostrata. The sequence continues at coordinate 31,942,448 of NC_057944.1, read as the reverse complement.
TGGAGGGGTGAGCTCCCGCTCTCCGCGGTCAGATCACTGTACCTGCATGAGTCCTAACCAGCACCTCACATTTGGCAATAATGCTTTACTCACTATGGCACTGAGCTGTCCAACCAATCAGGAGAAGGAGTTCAGAAGTGTGTTCGAATGAGGTCAGAAAAGTGTTTTAAACTGGCATTAGCTGTAGTTCTACTATAGTTAGAATAATAAAGGGACTGTTCAAATTAAAAGTATTTACTTGCTGACTTATAGTTGAATACTATGGGGTGCATAAACTAAAAACGAAAACAAATTACTATAGCAAAAAGGCTTCCATAAAGGAACCTGAGGATTAAGATCATGCATTTAAAACCAAGAAGTGATGCCTTTTGGTTCTTTTGGGAGGCGCAAGTCTCTCCTATAGGCAGTCTTCATACCTGGAAGTGTCTCTGAGGTTTTCACGTCCTGCTGTCTGTGTTTCCTTCCTTCCCTTCAGAAACCCATTTTCTCCTCAAGCGCTCCTAGAGTCAGGCCAAGGAGCTCCCCTCTCATCGAAAAACTGCAGGTACCCACGATGCCCCTTGTAACCCCCAACCCTGCTCCCCCACCCCTCAGGCTCAGAGTGGCAACAGGCTCAGGCAGGGGTCTGTTCACCCCCTCAAATCTCCTGACGTTCTCAACTCTCTTCCTAAAGTTTCTATGTGGTGGTGTGACCATGAGCACTGATAGGGATTTTGAGCCCCATGTAAAGATCTCACATTGGGCCCCACTACACCCAGGCCACCCCGTCCCTGCAAAATTACTATAAGTAGACTTTATTTTTTGAGAGCCCTGCCCATTCAGAGCCCCCCCCCATACGGCCCTCCTGGGTGTGACAGTTACCCAAACTCGTTTGAAAGGTCAGGCTTCTTAGTTTGTCCCTTGTTCATTTAAAATTTTCCTTAAAAGCTTTTTTTTTGTAAAATAAACAAATGAGCCAATAATGTTTTTTGTTACATTATTTAAATTGATTTAAAAAAAATAAAAATAAAACTTACTCCAAATGACTTAAGATCACAGCTAATTAATTTAGATGTATTTCTGGGGGAGAAACGGCTTAGAGACCTGAACATAACAGTCTCATAATTCATACATGAACTGAATCTAATCTTGGCTGATTTTGGTTGAAAACCTGGCTTTGGCTCGAATAGTCATTTTACAAATGTAAAATGTTGCTGATCATTGTTAAGAAGAACTTATTCTCTTTTCTCAGCAAGACAAACAGTGTGGGGCCAAATTTGCCTGTTCAGTTTGGTGACATTCTATTCGGAAAACGAGATGGGCGCTTTCGTGTTTTTTAGACTGAGAAATGCTTCTACCTAGTGGACACGAGCGGGAGGTGCACGGCTAAATCCCCGCGTCGGCTTGTTTAGGGCGGGGGTTCTGTTCGCGGACTCCTCCCGGATTGGCTCCGGTTAATGAGCTCAGGGGCTAATCGGCCTGCCGCTCTGAGGCTGAATCATTAGCCGCAGAGGACACGGCCGCGCCGTTATGGGACAGAAGGGCTGTCATTTTTCCCTCTTCCTCCTCTCCCCGGTTCAGGTAGGGTCAGATCGCCCCCGTCCCCAGAACCTTTCCGCTCGTCCTCGGCTTCGTGCAGCAGCAGCGCGGCGTATAAATCGATTATTTAGCGCAACCACGACCAGCGAGCTGTCGTGAGGTTTTGGGTCACCGGAGGAGAGCGATTATGCCGTTGCTGTTTTTAAAATCCAGGAGACCTTCTGTGCAGACCAGTAATCTCAGCTCTCAACTGATTCATGTAAATACACGCGCAAAGGTGTCTTTTTTAAGAGTTGTTGTATTACTTATTTCATGAGCTTTCAGTGATTTTTTTTAACAATATATATTTTTACATTTTGGTTGTGATCTGGCCTCAGGCTTGGGTTACAAAACCGTATATATATGTATCACAAGAGCACTTGTGTATCACATACTTTATAGGATTGTATATGAATTAAATATGAACTGCTATATGTGTACGGCTGTTTAAGCTTATAATGATATATGTTTCCTTTGTCTTTTTCCAGGCCAATCTTGCATTAAGCCCTACAACCCTGTTACCTACATCCAGGAGTTCGGAGGTGAATCTGCCGCCCAGCCCTTTCTCTCCCGGCCACGCCCACAGCCCCTTCGGGCTGCCCAGCCCCGCCCTGAGCTCCCCCGGCCCCACCCCAGGGAGTGAGGAGGAGGCCCCCATCAGCTTTGAGCGCCCTCCTGAAGGGACTGCACTCCCCAGCATCAATAAGGTGAGGCGCTTACGCCCCCCCCCAGGCTTCTGTTCTTTACTATTAAAAAACACAGTCCTGCACAGGCTTCTGTTCTTTACTATTCAAAAACACAGTCCTGCACAGGCTTCTGTTCTTTACTATTCAAAAACACAGTCCTGCACAGGCTTCTGTTCTTTACTATTCAAAAACACAGTCCTGCACAGGCTTCTGTTCTTTAATATCCAAAAAAACAGTTATGCACAGGCTTCTGTTCTTTACTATTCAAAAACACAGTCCTGCACAGGCTTCTGTTCTTTACTATTCAAAACCACAGTCCTGCACAGGCTTCTGTTATTTACTGTTAAAAAACACAGTCCTGCACAGGCTTCTGTTCTTTAATGGAATTAGTTAATGCGAACATATGGTTTGTGTTGTGTTCCAGGCAGAAAATCACCATATTATGTTCTGAATGTGTTTTTCCATAGTGTCTATGATGAAGGTGACATTAAGAATTAAGCTAAAAGTGCACGACCACTAGCTTTGCTCACCATCAATATTTAAATTGTCTGAAAACAATGAATGAATGAATTAATGAATTTGCCAATTTAAAAACAGGCTTTCATAAGACTGCATAGCAGACAGTAATCCTTTAAAAATGATCGAGGATAGAAGCACAAGAAAGCTAACAGGCTTATTTCCATTGTGGTCCTCTAACATTTGAACATAGACATGACAAAACATCCAATACAATATAGTTAATGGAATACAGATGGATATGACAGGACAATCCATATACCACAGGACAGACAGCATACTAGCAAATTGGCAGATTATATTAGTAAAAAAACAATTTTTTAAATAATATTTAACAGCCATCTTAAATTCAGAGGAAAGTCTATTCCACTCGCCTGCGGCCTTGTACAAGAATGTATTCGTGGAAGCGTGTGTTTGTATTTTGCGTGTGTGTGTGTGTGTGTTGGGGGGGGTGGGGGGAGAAGGGTGGGATAAACCGAACCAGAGAAGGATCATTGATGCTTCGCACCTGCGTTACCCAGAGGGACTGCTTACAATCCCGCTTGTTGCTAAGGTCCCTTAGCAACTCCCTGTGTCAGCCGTGTCGTCACGGTGACACATCAGGGACATTTCTGTACAGGTCCCCGGTGGCTGTCCTGTGTCCTATCCTACAGCAGGCGATCAGTAAGCCAGGGACTACTGCGCCTCTAATCCCCATTAACGGTCTTATCCCTGCTGCTCGGGGCCCCGCCCCCTTCTCTATGCCACACAGTGCGCTGACTATGCGTATGAGGCTGTTCTCCATTACTGCCACAAACGCTTGGCCAAGTGAGCGCACTCAGAAAAGATCCACGCCTGTGCTTTCCATTGCAACAGTTTGTGTAGTTCACCTTTACTGGATGTACCATTCTGATGCAGACACAATGGGGAAGTTATGGCTGTCGTGAAACTTACGGCTTCAGACTTTATTTTTGGATGCAATCCGATTCTGAAAAGACATTAAATTTGAAATTTGATTAAATTTGAATGAGAGCTTTTTAATACTTTGTTCAACAAGAACTCTGACAAACTCTTTCTAGAACGATGGCTTAACAGGATCAATCGCTCAGCAGCCCCTAAAAATACTTTAAACACTTCAGAAATGTGTATCATTATTTACACTTTGGTAGATGGAGTAATTTAACAAAAATGAGTAGGGGCAGTACTTGCTGATATTCCAGGGTAGGATCAACATTACCAGCTGATACTCTAGGGTAGGATCAGCAGTACCGGCTGACATTGTAGGGTAGGATCAGCAGTGCTAGCTGATATTGTAGGGTAGGATCAGCAGAGCCAGCTGATATTGTAGGGTGGGATCAGCAAAGCCAGCTGATATTGTAGGATAAGATCAGCAGTACCAGCTGATGTTGTAGGGTAGGATCATCAAAGCCAGCTGGTATTGTAGGGTAGAATCAGCAGTGCCAGCTGGTATTGTAGGGTAAGATCAGCAGTACCAGCTGATGTTGTAGGGTAGGATCAGCGGTTCCCACTGATATTCCAGGGTAGGTTCAGCAGAGCCAGCTGATATTGTAGGGTACGATCATGCAGTATCAGCTGATGTTGTACAGTAGGATCAGCAGTTCCAGCTGATGTTGTAGGGTAGGATCAGCAGTACCAGCTGATATTGTAGGGTAGGATCAGTAGAGTCAGCTGACATTGTAGGGTAGGATCAGCAGAATCATCTGATATTCCAGGGCAGTATCAGCAAAGTCAGCTTATATTGTAGGGTTGGAGCTTTTGTAGTGTGAAGCTGCCTTAGACAGGACAGGCACGTCTCCATGACGATAAGAGCCAATGTGCAGTGTGGTTGTTGCCGTATCTAGAAACAAGGCTAAGCTACAAACCGCTAAGCTACATTTAGCCTAGTGAGTGTGCATTCTTCTGTTTCTCTGTCCACACAGGACCGAGCTCGGCTGTCATTCAAGCGTCGGCCGCCCACGCGACAGCTCAGGAAGTCCTGCAGCGAGGAGCCTGCTGGGGAGGAGGGGGCAGCCGGGGGGCAGAGCTCCCCGTGTCAGCTAGACGGCCAGCAAAAGAACGAGGGAGCGGAGGAAGAGGCCGAGAGGACAAACAGGAAGGTCAAAGGGGTCAGGGCAAGGAAATCTTCAGGGAGGGACGGTGGAGGAGCAGATGAGGACGGAGAGGAAACGGTAGCTGTCACACAGGAAGTGAAGTCAGCCCCAGATGAGGCTCCCGCTGCGCCCGAGGGGGAGGGGCTACCCGGGGAGCCATGCTCAGAGGACAGGGTCAGAGCCAATCAGGAAGAGGGGGCGGAGACACAGCCCCAGGAGGAGGAGGAGGGAGAGAATGTGATTGGCCCAGATGAGGTGACAATTGAAGTCTCAGTCAAGTGATTCTCCTTGAATCTGGAGATTTGGTGTTATCGCGATGCCACGGGGGGGCGCTCCAACTCCTCGGCATTACTGATATTTGAGTTTGGACTTTTTTTTTTTGTTTCTACAAATGCATAACAGCATCAAAGAATTAAAATTGAAAGCATTCCTGAGATGTGTGCCGCAAGAGACGACCAGTGATGTTACAAATGGTTTCCTGCTCATAAAGTATCTTATACCTGTCTAGGTTTCATATATAATTTTGTATATTATTAAATGTATTATTATACAGTAATTATTTGTCATCCCTTTATATCTAAACCCTAATGACAGATAATTTAATAAAATCTTCGCACTGAAATAAGCCTTTCCTGTCTTGCTGTCATTTTCTTTTTCCTAAAACAGGACAAGCTCAAAATCATGGGAGATGAGGGGGTGGGGCCATTTGAGGAACTTGACCATGGAGCCTCTTTTTCACACATCCCTTTTCTACACAAAAAGAAACATTTGTGTGGGGGGGACTCTCCTTTACTTAAAATAAGAAATGTAATTTCAAATTTGACATTTTTTTCAATTACAGTGTAAGTTCTCAATCGGTAGGTTATGAGTCACAGTCATATAGATTATAGTAGTATACAGACATATATGCTGTTTTTAATTATATGTATTATAAATATGTATAATCAATCATGTTAGTTTATAAAAACTGAAAATGTTATCATGCATTGTGTTATTTTCAAATGAGGCCTTAAGGTTGGGGCGTTGAAGGTATCAGTGCTGTGATGTACTGTTTCCAAATTTGTCCACGAGAGGGCGACATTGACTTTTTAACTGGCTTGCAGGCTACATACAGTATAAAAAAGGTTGATTACAAACAGCATCCATTCCAGTTTCGCATAAGAGATATAAGAAAACACTTAGCTAACTGGCTGCATTGTAAACATTTTCAAAAATTGGGTTTCTTGCTTCAGCATCAACTGTTTAGAACTTATATGTCGAAATATACATTGCATTGGTACTCACGCCATGCGTTTAGTTATTTTAATCACAGGTTTTAAAACAGCTGATTTATTGCATTCAGTGGTTAGTCTACTGCGGCTGTAGCCGACACAGCCACTTCCAGTGGATTCTGGAAGAATACTTGGAAGTCCCCCGATTACAATTTCTGGTTCTCAGAATTTCTGGTTCTCATAGGGAAGTTGGGATGAATCTTGTAAGCGCGTGTTTTTACACAATTGCTAAATTAACTAAATTTTAACCATCGGGTAATGTTGCCAGTTGATTTGCATGTGACATGACTGGAACATCTTTCTATGACTCTGACAGAACTTGTTTTGGGGAAAAAAATAATTTAATATTTGATCATAACCGTATCGCATAACCAAATAGCTATAAGCAGAATCTTCTCCAATGTTAAGTAAACGTTTTATATCAGCTGGACTAACAGCCTTAGGCATATGGTGTCCCCATGCAAAAATTAAAAGACATCTTATAGAATAAAACCAAGACAGTTCATTTGAGCAGTAGGCCCACACCAAACTCGCAACAAAGGCGGGACAAGATTCTATTCAATGTTATAGTACACTATGCCAGTTTTGATTTCAGCAAGATCCGAGGGTCCACATTTTCTGGGGTTCCAGGAGGGGGGAAATCTTTCAATTCCAAGGTCTTAGCACCCTCCAAGATCAGATAAGAACACGATATTTGTTGTTGTGGTTAAGCGTTAGGTGTATTTGTTTTAAATGACCGCACAAATGCCCAGTTGTTATTCCAGCCGTTTTATCATATTACCGACGATATTTACCTACTGCTGACTAGCTTGATCTTATGCGTCACACCCATTGTGATATGCAAGAGCACCAGGCAATGCATTTGTTTCTTCTGTCTTCAGCACGAAATACACAACCCAGGTGCACAGTTCTGTAAGGGCAGTTATGCATCTGGCTGCCCTGCAAGATTAGGAGAAGCCCGGGGCCCCCCGAATGCCATAGGTGATGAAACTGTTGTACATTTGTGGGACAATAACCCAGGTGAATCATTTACATTGAAAGACGTGTTGATGAGGCTTATTTAAAGGCATGCAGTCTTCCCGGCCCTAGTCTTGTCTCCCGATAATAACACCGATAGCGAGAAACAGCAAGCAAAAAACAATTGCCTGCAGATGACCTCTTTTCAGAAATTAGGATATGGTTTTGTGTTCTGATGGCAACACAGTAGTAAGGGTTTCGGTTTCATTAACAGTAACCCTCCACGGGGAGGAAATTTCTTTATAAGTAACCACGAACAACGCCTTAGTCCCTCCAACGAAGATTGCGAAACGCCTGTCACCTGGACTGGGACAAGAATGAACCGAAAGACGTCCTTTTATTTATGTTTTTAACATATCGTTTGTCGCTAATAAAGTGTTATAGTTTGTTTCGTTCCTTGTTTTAAGACAGATTATAAACAATATTATACGATGGCTGCTCATTAGGCAAGTTGACTATAGGTAAGCCGCGTACAGGAGAGCCTACTTTCTTCCGGGTGCATACTTTCCCAAGTTTGGGCAGTTATAGTTTGGGCAGGCTGTATGGAAAAATGAACGGGGACATCGAATTGCAGCACTTTCCAACGGAAACAGACGAGTCATTTGACAGGAATAATTTACAGAATGAACATGCTGTCAGGAACCAGGTAAGTCGTCTGTTTTCTTACGGCGATATTCCCTTTATTACTCCTGTCTTGATATGGTTATGGTTAGTGCGAGTCTTCATTTATCGGCCAATTCTCATTTTTGAACGTCTTTTCCATACTGCAAAATTCACAAATGTGTCTCTTAATGTACAAGTTGCCTGTCTCCCGCCTCTAAAAAGCGTCGAGTGTTGTTTTCATTAATAGAGCTGAGTATGAATTACGCCTGCTATGTTTGGTGTCTTGCTAACCAGGTATGTAATTGGCCTACGTCGAACTTTGAAGTATACATTAAATGATGCATTTAAAAAACGGACAGTTCATATGCTGTATGATTCAACCTATTTATCAGTGTTTATGTAGATTTATAAAACAGTTCTGGTCTAAGGACTGAATTAATATGAAAGACAAATGTTGGCATATATAGATATATATGAGAAAAATCCCCACGTATCTATACATTTTTACCGTGGTGTTTCGTGAAATAGGACCTTCTAAAGTGTCATGCCCTCGAGGAACTCAGTGGAATACCGTGTGGGAAGCCAGTTCTGTGTAGCAAGTACGGACAGGCTGGCCTAAAGTAATGGGGAGAATGAGCGCAGCGTGCTGTTGTCTCCGCACTGCGCGTAAAGTAGTGCCAGTAAAGTTAATCCGATCCACGTTCCTATTTATTTATTTATTTATTTATTTATTTATTTATTGTAGAAATACGTAGTTTTCCTCATTATCCTGGCTTCAGTTGAAGACCTTGACCTGGACCAGAGATCAGCCTCCTCTCACAGGCGAAAAGACCTGCTCATGTCTGTACAAAACGAAGGCAGCAAACATTGCACTTTGTTTAATTTGGCTCCCACTGAGCAGGAAAGCACTGCACTACCGCGTAGCAGCTCCAGGCCAGATGATTTCATCTTGGAAGCGGTGTTGTGTTTGGTTTACCTTAAGAGCAACTCGGACACACGCAATTAAAGTCAAAACAAGAGTGGTGCTGGCTCACGTTAAGGTCGGTAACACCACCCACTGGCAGGCATGTACATTTGCAGTCTCCCATTTTTACCTGTCCAGGTGTGTTTCTCCCTGTCCCATTGTCACCTGTCCAGGTGTGTTTCTACATGTCCCATTTTCACTTTCTCCACCTTCCTGCCTCCCAGGAAACAGCATGTGAGGACCAATCTTTTCATGATAAACCTGAAGCAACGGAAGAAAGTCACTTGCTGTCTGCAGAACAGGTGAGATGTTTTTTCACCGCCTGCAATTGGAGATGATCCGTGTTTTTTGGAACATACACCTTTCTTCCCTCCCAGTGGTGAATATGAAACAGTGTAACAGAAACTAAGCACAGCCATTGCCTTTAATTTTTTGCGTAATTAATGCCACAGTCCCAAATCTTCAAGAGCTATCTCTTCAAGGAATACCCCGCGCCGACTCCACATCCATTCACGTTCCCCTCTTTCACATCTTCCCCTATCTACCCTATATTACTCCTTTCCCAAAAAACAATCTTTTCTCTACCTTCCCTTCCTCATGTTAACTCTGGTGATTAAGGTTCACCTATTGCCAGTTATGGCCCAACCATTGCACTCGCATTAATCACTACTTGGGATGTTGGTGGTTTATGAATTCAGTCCTTTTCTTTATTTGCACCAATTGTAAGTTGCTCTGGATTACAATGTCAGCTGAATGCCTATGTAAAGTCTAGTGTTAAATGTAAATCTAATAAAAATCTAATGCAAATGTAAAGCTAATGAAATCTTTCAGTTGCATTTGCTCAGAAAGGTGATCTATGGAGTAGTTTGTGTAAATGCTGTAAATATTACCCCAACACACTTCAGAATAGGAAGGTAACCCTGGTTTGGAGGCCAGAGATGTCTCCACTTTTTAATGGATCCAAGCTTGAGAGAACAGTTTGATCGACAGTACGAGTCTAGACTTGAATATATGAATATCAGAGTTTGAATGGTGAAAAGTGATAATCTCTAGCACATCAATTCACAATAATTCATCCAGATATGCTATGGGTTTGGACGCATCTCTGGCTCCCCAGGACCAGGGTCACTTGCCACTGCTGTAGAAAAATCTACACATGGGGTTCCCTACCCTGTTCCTGGAGCTCTACCGTCCTGTAGGTACCCGGAACTTTTAGTCCCAGGAACTACTTTTTAAGGAACTAAAAGGTTCCTTCAGCCCATTGTTGTCTGCGTTTCCACCGCGGTCTAAAGTCCCGCGAAGATTAGGCAAATTAGCCCAATGACGTATGAAAAAGCGACGTTGTCGTCGGTCCATCTGTCCTATGATTTTTTCTGTAACCCCATACTACCACCGAAGTAGCCTACATTATTTTCTAATAACCGGGACAGCCCGGAGGGGTTTATTCCACTTATATACAACGGGTTACCAACAATGACTATATATGGTTACTTTTGTATTTATTGATTTTTATCGATTTAATCACCTGGAATTGAAATATTCTTCTGCAGCCGTTTGGGCATATTTTACCGTTGTCAAGCAAAACTGTCATTGGTAGTTGAACTTGGACCGTTGTTATGCAACAAATAGGATATAACAGGCCAATAGTCAGATTGTAACTGTTTTATATATCCTCTCAAACACATTCATTATGTTTTTATTCACTTTCATGTCTTGACATCCGAGGCAACAGAATGCATTCACATTTCCAATATAACTGGCAACAACAGCAGAAAACATGCACACGTTGTAAACAATTTGCTGTTTGATTACTTTCTCATCGTCAATTCCATATAGGCTAATCGCAAAATGACAAGAATAGAACGAAAACTCGGACTTGCGTGAAAATTTAAATTAGCAGTGGTACAGCCACCGTTTGCTTTCCTTCGAAGTTACTGCTAGCCGAGCAGCGAAGTGTGCCCTCCAGATGCGAACCATGCACCATAAATTAGTCCATAGTCTTCCTGGTCTTTTTGTGGAATTGAAGAATGGCAGAGTAAAATTACGGCAGTCTGAAAAAGCTAAAGGGACGATTACTAGAATTAACCTGTTATTTTACCCTGACAAAAAGTGCGGAAGGTGATTTCCAGTTTGCTTTTACTGTATCACCTAATGTGAATTACGCAGAACTACCGCATACCTCACATCTGTATCAAACGTTTTGAGTCAATTACAACGGGCTAACAAAGAAAATCCGGAAGAAAATATTCATCAACCGAATTAATCCGTTTGAATGTTTTGGTACGTAATATGCTGTCCCAGCATGAATGCTTAGCATTTTATAAAACGAATACTAAAGCAAGAAAAGAACAGAAGAGCACACGTTATAATTCCAAGACGTTGGCAGGCTATAACCACAAAAGTAGGCTACTGCGCCGCATAACATACAAGTTTGATTTCAAGTTATTATGAAAATAAATCGGTTTGCGGCTGCAGATTTTTTTAAATGGCGGTTGAAATGAAACACTGCAAGTAGTCGACCAATCAGAAATTTTCAGTGCTTGCGCCCCACCCCAAAGGTTCCGGTACTTTTGGAAAGTACTACCCCCCGAGCAGGGACTTTTTTGGGGGTAAAATAAAGCCCCCGGAACTTAATTTAGACCCTAGTTCCTGCGGTCGAAACGCACTGAGTTCCTCAAAAGGTTCCTAGTTCCGGGGTAAAGTTCCTGCGGTGGAAACGCGGCTATAGCGCACCTCATTCAACTGCTAGAGATCTCATTGTGCTGCTGATTTGTATAATCAGGTGTGGCAAATTAGGGTTCAAATGAAAACCAGAAAACCAGGTAGATCTCCAGGAACAGGGTTGGGAACCACGGATCAATGATGTGGGTCCAGTTGCTTTCTTCTTTGTCATGTTTCTTAAAAACTTGTATAAGGGGGTGCGCTCAGAGAACAGCCAGCAGCCCTCTCTTAAGTCGCAAACTTCCTGTTGTGTTTGAAAGTCACTGAAAAAAAACAACAGGAAGACACTCAGACATATCAGAAACGATGCCTTCGGCGAGTGATGGGAGAATGAGGGTTCATGAACCTGCGTTATGGGTGAAGCTCCTCCAAGCTGTCAGTCACGTAGTTGTTTAAACCAATTAAAAGGCATTGCACTCAACAGAAAAAAAATAAAACAGTTAATGGTTCAAATCAGTGAGTTACTGATCGCATATTATAACACTTCAAAATAACCCATTTTGGTGTGATGATTCCTCATTCTCTCCTCGGTGCTTCCGTTACATTCTCTGGTGCATTAGGATCTCAGGCCCAGCTCAAGACAGGGTTAAACACATATTATGTTTCTCAACTACCAATCAAACAGGGAGTAGCATTATTTGAGATCCTTGTCTTGGGTTAATTTGCGTTATTACGCCTCAAAGAATAGACTTGGAGTGTCTGGGGTCTGAGTCTTGCTTAGGTCCTGTCAGAGCTTAAGGCTTGTAAGAGGTGGCCTGTAGGCAGTGCTGTGATCATTATGGATCATCATACTGAAGCACCAGAAGCCACAGGAGTTGAGGGCGCACATTGTGAAAATTCTGGGGGTGGCATCGGTACCTGACATTTGGCTAGCCATATGCCAATGCAAATGAGTCTCTGTTTTGACATTGTAGCACGAATGCAAACTGCAGCCAGTTTCCTGCGTTCATAGAAGAAGCAGTTTTGGGCGTTCCCAGTATCCATTGTACTAGATGCCAAACAGGAAATGATACAATCGGCCTCCACTCTCGCCCATTGAAAATAGCAGCGTCCCGTCGTCCTTTTATATGTACAGTCCATGGGAACAGCTCACCAGGTCATGTGATAGAGCGAGGGGCCCACTGAGTGCTCAAGCCCAGGCCTGGAACAGTAACAGTGCAGCATGCACTGAGGGACCTGTTCTCCTCGTTATATATTTTAATGTTGTCATGTGTGTGCTCAGAATAATGGGGTGCACGGAATCCAGAGGGGAGGGACAGGAAAAAGAAGTTTTGTCATCGACGTCACTCTGGAGAAGAAGAACCAGCCCACTGAACCGGTAAAGAGGGGCCTAACTCTGGAGGGGGGGCAGGAGGATTTTTCTTTTAGAAACCGGCAGTCTTGGGTCTGTACAATTGACTCAGTTTTTGTGTGTCTTTGTACTTAGCATTCATAAACTTGTTTCTAATGAGAACTCTTAAAAACTATTATTATTAGCCTGTGACAGAATGTAGAGGAGCCCATTTTGAACAGACAGGGCTCTATAATCTTGACTGTACCTCAGAAAATTCTGCTGCTTACAAGAGTCTTTTCATTACCTCTTGAGAAATAAGTCAGATTCTTGTGTTGGGATTACTGTACTCTGAACTGTTTCTCCCAAACCCCCCTCAGGAGAAGTGAAGAGCAAGGGCATAGATCAATCCTAGACAAATCACAGACAATTTGAGAAGAACAGAAGAAACATGAGAAAAGCAGGAGTTCTCATTGATTTGATTCTGTGCTGATAATGTTTTTCTCATGGGTTTCTCTGTGCGGTTATTTTATTCAATTCAGAAAAATAAAAGTGAGAAGTGAGAGTAAATGAAGAACATTGTGAGAGGTAGTGAGACAAGTGAAGGGTCATTCACAGGAGCGGAGAAGCATTGTCAAAATCTCACATTGGTGTTGAATGGCGCTCATTTCAGTCTAGGACAGGGAGTCCGATCCTATCTGAAAAGGGCCGGTGTGGGTTTTTGTTTTAGCCCAGCACTACGACACCTGATTCTACTTATCAAGGTCTTGATTGAAATCTACAATTGGTTAAACAATTAAATCAGGTGTCGCAGTGCTGGGCTAACACAAAAAACCTGCGCCCACACCAGCCCTTTTTGGATAAGATTGGACACCCCTGGTCTGGGAGAAGTAAACGGGATTAAGAAGAGCAATAGTGACCAACCCTGTTCCTGGACATCTACCGTCCTGTAGGTTTTCAATTAAACCCTAATTTGGCACACCTGATTATACTCATTAGCAGCTCAACGAGATCTTCAGCTGTTTAATGAGGTGCGCTTTGTTAGGGTTGGAGTGAGAAGCAGGGTCGGTTACCTCTGGTGAAGAGATCTTATTTGTTATTTTCTTTTCCTCTGGACAGGAACCCGTGACCCCGGTGCCGGAGAGAAACAGCGTCTCAGCCCCAGCCCTCCAGGCCACCGTACGTACTTTTTGTTGTTGCTCAGCACTTAATTGACCAATTAAAGCAGCTGATTACACGGTTAATTCACCAAAGAATGCGCCTGGTACTGATGTTAAGGTGAAATGTGTTCGCAGTGATTGCGGTGTTACTCACAAAAGCCAGCTCCACACTGTCGTGTGTAATTTATCGCCTGTATCAAGGTAGCTGTTGGGGCAATCAGCAAAATAATTACATGATTGCATACAAGTCATTTATGTCTTATGCATTCTCCTCAGTGCTCATTAATAACCCACCTAAAAATAGTGGCTTTGATTGGTGGCTCATCTATAATTAGCAAGCGTGTACACCTGTGGTGATACTGCAGAGTTGGGTATATGAGACCGACATCAGCCTACAACGCTGTCTCTTGTGTTATCTGACTCCTGCGCCGCTCTAAAGAGTCTGGAATAGTTCCACTCAGAGCCTTGAGCCGATATCCTGTGTGGGCCATTTCAAATATTGTATAGACTATACATGATTGGGGCTGAGTGTCTGTTTTGTGTGGATTCTGGCACATATGGGCATCGAAGGAAATGAACTAGCAGATAAATTTGAAAAACAGGCAAGTAGAAGGGCACAAGTGGACATCAAAATAGACTATGGAAAGGAAGAGATAAAGAGTATAGTTAAAAATGAAACTAGAAAAAGTGTGGGAAAGGCAAGGGGATGAGGGGAGGACAGGATGGCAATTTTACAGCATATAAAAGGGAGTGAACTGGAAAGGTGTGAGTAGAAGGGAGGTATTATTACTATAATGAGATTTGGACGCACAGGATTAAACGGCACGCTACATTTAATCGAACAAACATCAGTGGAAGATGTAACCATTGTAATATACAAGAAACTATCGAATATGTTCTGGTTAATTGTCCGAAATATAATAAAGACAGAGAACAACAGGTCAGAAAACAGTCAAATCGTTGTGATTCTCCAAAAAAGCTCACAGGATCGTTGTTTTAAGTACTTGTTTCACTTCCTAAAAAAATATTGGCCTTTTCTACAAAATCTGAACACAACACTTTCAATAATTAGATGTAGAATGCAATAAATGACCCAACCCACAGTCCAGTTCAGAACATTGTGGTAATGCACCAAAACGCTGTTTGCCAACCACTATAAAACTTAAGAACAATGCTGTTTCAATGATATGCTGAAATGGGTCAATCTTTTAGCCTTATCATGGAACCCAGAGAGTCCAGCTCCTTCCTGAATGTAGTTAGGGATACTTTAGATCTGTGAACCTTGGTTTTTAAGGGTTGAAATGGAAAAATCAATTTATATTTAAAACGTACATTACTTTGTGCCCTGTGATATATTGGCGGCCTGTCCAGGGTGTATTCCTGCCTCTCGCCCAATGTATGCTGGGATAGGCTCCAGCACCCCCTGTGACCCTGCCCCAGGATAAGCGGGTATAGATAATGGATGGATGGACTTGTATTACTTTTTTCTTTCTCCCATGAGTTAAATACTCTTTATGGCCTACCTGAAAAGAGAGAACCTGTTTGGTAGTTCTTCCCTATTTAGCTTGTACCCCCGTAGTGATTGGTGTACCACAGTTTTTGCTGATGAAGGCAGTTTGCTGAAACTTTGAATTTTTTAGCCTCATTTACACTGAAAACAGTGTGGGTCTTCCCTCAGTATCATTACTGAATTATTTTTATTTGTGCATCTGTTTTGAACTCAAAGGGCTGTTGGAAGATTGCAGTCAGTTAAATTTTCAATGTATATTAGATTTTTTATTTGCTGTCGCAAGTTAAGCACTTGTTAATTTCGCTGAATTCAGTCTTCACTAATGTTTTTGTCTTATCTTTGCTAAAAAAAATAGTTTTTTGTAATTGTAATTACTGAGTTCTTAGAGCTAAGCAGCTCTGTTTTTAATCCAAAGAGCTGAAATATTGTGATTAAACTTTTTATTTTAAATGTATTTTTTTCCTGTGTTCCTCTATTCCCTACCTGGAAGTGGAGGCTCTCACGTGTAGTCATTCTCTAATTGGCTTTTACCCCTGTGGTGATGCTGTATAGTTGGGTATATAGGACTGCCATCGTCATACAAGAAAATTTCACTGAATGTTGAAATGTTTTTTTTTTTAATCTCTTAGCTTCATCTTAACTTAAACCTAACTGAAACCACTAAGTGTTAAAACTCCCTGGAAGTTGCTAGTGAATTCTTTAAAGTTGCCTGTCTATGTTTTCAACCCACTCATTTCTTTTTGTCCTAGTGTCAACAAGTTAAATGCATTTTATGTACCTGTGTGAGACAAACTGTCAATCTATTCCTATAACTCTAGAACTATTGCATTATTGCAACTGCCATGGGCAATGCATTTTAAAGTGTGCAGTTTACTGCACTCATGTTACCATTGTTTCCTTTCGTTTTTAAAAATGTCATCTTTATTTTCCATTTAGGTTGCCTTGCATGCTTCCTATCACACCACTTATGTTACATTGTGGTTTCACACCTTGCCTTTCAGCTTTGAACGCACGTCAGGCCGCACACGTAGATAACCACTGAGCCGTGTATGCAGGTGGAAGGTTTGCAGGCATGAGAAGTTTCAGCATCATCTGAAAAGAAAGCTTCGGTGTGAGCTGATGTGCTATGCTACTACAATGAACGCCTCCCAACCGTTATAGTAGCCATATGTGCGGAGATCGCGCTGCTTCCACCTCTGTAAAGTCAGATTCGCACAATTTTCCCTGACATAATTCCAAGCAGTTGGCTACAGTTATCTCACCTCACTTGTTGGGGATTTAAAGGCGAACCTTTGCCATCCAGGATGAAAATGAAGGTTACTCTAGGTGCAATCCTTGACCTGTTGCAGGCTCCTGTCTGGCTGATGTCGCCTGAACCTGCTCAGAGTCTGCAGTATCTGCACACAGTTTTTGTTACCATACCAGGGTTGGGGTGGGTTCAGGTTAATGACCGTAAGCCTGTTCGTCAGGTTATTGCAACAGTAGCTCCTCCCAACCAAGCAACAGGCCCAGCCGGTGAGGCAGCCTGTGGAGTGTAGACACCCCAAACACTTCCTGCCCAGGTGCTCGCTAAAGAAAGTGGCAGGAAACTGCTTTGTTTTTTTTTTTTATAGAAGGGGGTCATTTGCTTTCAAACAGCTACATAGTGGTTAGCGCTGTCGCCTCACAGCAAGAAGGTCGTGGGTTTGAACCTTGGCTTGGGGCCTTTCTGTGCGGAGTTTGAATGTTCTCCCCGTGTTCGTGTGAGTTTACTCCGGGTACTCCGGTTTCCTCCCACACTCAAAGACATGCATGTTAGGTGCACTCCTGCAGTTGCCCTTGACCAAGGCACTGGCCTCAGAACTGGAGTTGGTCCTTGGGCGCTACACTGTGGCTGCCCACTTCTAGGTAACTAAGGATGGGTCAAATGCAGAGGACAAATTACCCCACATGGTTCAATAAAGTATATCTTCTTCTTCTTCTTCTTCTTTGTGTCACTGTAAGATACAAGGTTTTGAAATAACTTTGTAGACCTAGATGGTTAGCGACTGTCAAGTCTTTTCACTGGTCAAGCAAAGCTGAAAAATCCCCAGTGTGATCTTCAGCAGAGGTTAAGTATGGCCATTTCATGATCCCCACCTCTGTTTTGACCACCAATCTTTTCACTGCATTTTTCTACGCTCTTTGCCCAGATGGGCAGGGGTGTTTGGAATTGCAGAACTCCTGAGGTCTATTAACGTTTGCCCAGTGCCAATGTTGGATTTTTATTTGCCCAGAAACACTATCACACTGATGCAATTTTTATTTGCCCAGACACACCATGAGGCAGCCATGTTGCTGATGCAATTTGTCAACACACGTGCAAGAAACCTGGCTGTCCTTCAGCAGCTGTGGAAGGTTCAATGACCCAGCTCACCACCCAGAATAAGCTCATTTCAGTTTCTATAAGCATATAGTTCATTTGTATGTAATGATCTAATTCAGTGCTAAATGATCTGTTTTGTTGCCTGGAAAGATGTTTAAACGTTGCTAAACTTAGTGCAGGATGTTATTTAAGCACTTATATTATCAATGGTTTTTTGAACCCAATAACCTGTGCATCGAGGTAAACTATAATGTAAATATAATCCAAATAAATAATTCTAATGGTGCTCTCTGAGATATGTTTGCCCATTACTTGGCTAGTTTTAAAGGGTACCACTCCTTGCAGTAAATTATTTCTTTCTTCATAACTATTATACTATGTAGCTCTAACTATCAATATATACTATAATACATCACATTATATGTAACACAGCTCCTTGGCATGCTTTTATTAGTTTGATATATATATATATATATATACTGTTTCTAGTGAAACACTTTGCCAGCATCTCACCTCTCCTGGCACTAAATTAGTCTGTGCCCCTGGTTGATGTCCCTCCGAAGTACACGAGAAACATAAGATTGTTTATTTTTAACATGCCAATGCATTTTGAAATAACGTGCATCATACATATGAATGACCTTATTCATGACCCTATTCATATAATAATGATGAGGCATTATGCATTTTGAGTGCATTCATGTCAATTGTTGTACAGTATGCAGGCTCTGTCAAGTATGCCTGATAAGGTAAATTCATATTGGACAATTACATGTATCCCTTTTCTTGGAATACAGGCAAGTTTCTGTGCTTTTCATATAAATGTTGGCCAGAAAGTACCTGTGTGTCCTGCAGGATATTATGCTTGTTTAGCCCTTTGAAGAGTAAGTCTTTGGAATGTTATTTTTTTTTCTTCTCAGTTATAAATCTGTGTTCTAGAACTCCATTGCTTTCAGTTAGCAGTAGTGATTTGGTACATCAGCATTAGAATGTTCAGTTAAGAACGTGCTAATCACACGTTTATGATCTCACGCCTTAAAGTGTTAGGGTTAGGTAAGTGAGTTTGTATATGATTAACTGTATCATTTAGCATCTTCTTTCAGTCTTTGTCTTCTTTGTTACTGTTAATTATGCCCTGATCTAAAACAGGAAACTGCCTTGCGCATACTTGCACCTGATTGGCTGGTCTCTGAATGCCCAGTCTTCTAGAATTGTCAAGAATGTCCTGCTTAAAACTAGCAGCATTAATGTTTTATATTTGTTATTGTAATCTGTGCTGCTTCATAAATCATGCACCTGAGATCACATGGCTTTCTGCTATTCATTAACAAATTAGTCTACACTATATAATCTGTACACGTACACGTACATGTACATGTCTAGACGTTTATTTAAGGGCATAAGATTAGGGCTATTATAAACACCTGCTTTATTGCTACTGTGACCTTCTGTGTATTGATATGTGACTATAAATGACTCAGAACGATAGGAGCTAGAGAACGTTTCAACGCTAATGTTCCGATTCATGCCATTGTCACGCAGGAATGTTGTAACCCACCATTATCATTGAGATAAGATGGAGCGCTACAGTTCATGTGCAGTTCACAGCTAAAAGCTGGATCTAGTTTGTTTAAAGTGGTATCGCTGAGTTAAAGGTTGTTATCCTAAATGATTTGGATTTCACGGCCCTCAATTGTCATACTTACAGTGTTTTTTCTCCATAATGTTATTTTTTAAATCTGATTTACAATACGCTTTTATGTTAAAACCTCATAAAACCTTACACAACAGCTTTTTATTTGAAGTCTTGAAGGCTTCTTTTATACAGCTGTACCACAGAGTGTCCTACCATCTTCTGATGATTATATTGAACATTTGAAGAGTAGGTTTTTTTTGGAATGTTTTTTCAAAATTCTAAGTTAGTGTTCTAGAACCCCATTGGTTTTAAATTTCTAGTAGTGGTTGTTACTTCAGCATTAAAATGTTCAGTTAAGAACGTTCTAATCACATGCAGTGTTTTTTGATCTTTCATGTTAAAGTGATAGCAAGCAGACCAGGGTCGCATACATATTGGAAACACTTCAACACTTTTAGTGACTGTACAATTAAAAGACACTTTGAACTAGTGGTGAGAATGTTCTCTGAAACTGCACTAACAGAAGTGTATTACTGGTCATATAAAAGAAGTACATTTTTTTTTATTAGCTGCGACCGCAGCTCTATAGCTCCGTCTGTCGGTCAGTTGGTTGGTCAGTTGGTCGGTTGGTCCACAAAAGTGTCCCACCCCGTAGCGGCCACAGTTTTTGCCCCAGGAGGCTGAAATTTGGCACGGAGGTTGGTCATGACCGAAGGTAGAGCTGAGTAACTTTCAGGCCGATTGACCTGAGGGGGCGTGGTTATGGGCGTGGCCTATCACAAAAAGGCGCATAACTCCTGAATGGATTCACAGATTTGCACAAGATTTTGTGGAAAGGTTGGTCATGAGCCAAAGAAGAGGTCACGTGTTTGTGTGAGGGTGTGTGCGTGGATGCATGCGCGTGTGCGGTCGCAGCTATTGCGGATTTGCGCTTGTTTCTGAATGTTGGTTAAAATAGCTGTTCCTTTTTACAAAAAAAAAAAACACGAGTGACCTGCAGGAATTTCACTGGCCTCTGAAGGGTTGCAGTACTTTCGTTGCAGGCATCGACGCGCGTCTGTTAACAGGACTAGACTACAGCGGTTCTGTTTCCCAGCATTCAGGTCTGAGGGGAAAACCGGTCGCTGATTTGGTTTACGGAGAAGCACCTGTTATTTCAGCCCGGCTCTTTTTTGCATATTAACAAAAAAGGTCACGGCATCTCCTACGAGAGAACTGGACTGACCACATTCTCCCGCATATTCAAATGGACCCCATCATGCCCTCGTCTACCTCTATTGTTCTCTGAAGTGCCCATCTCCACTTTGTTACCTTTGATGTGTGTATCCTCAGTGGAACATCCTTTCGCCACTTTTTTTTTTTTTTTAACCTGTTACTGCTACTGGAAGAGCCCTTCTGTACTATGCCATTCTGTCACTACCAATCCAATGGAGCAGTTGATCTCAAGTATGGTATGTGCTCTTCTCTCCAACAATCTCTGCATAGGGATTCTTCTCTGTTTTATGTATATTTATACGGTTGTTATACATTTTCTCTTTTGATGTTGAACATTTTTAGAATTGTTGGCTACAATTATTGGCTAATTAAGTTATGAGTGGGATGAGCGAATCTATCTCATCTTGAACTCTGCTCTGTAGATTTGTCGTTTTCAGACTACAGCAACTGCAAGGCTTCTCTGTGACATCAGTGTTTTCTGTATATTTACATGATTTTTATTTATTTATTTATTTATTTATTTATTTATTTATTTATTTATCGAGAAATTTAACATTTTTTACATTTTGTGGGTAAAAAAAATTGCATGACTTTTATTAAACGAGTTAAGAGTTAGATGAGCATATCCAGCCTGTCTTTATCTGAAAACTGTAGATTTGCTGTGATTTTCATACTACAGCAACTCTCAGCCTAGTCTGCTGTAGGTCTGTACCGATCTCAACTGTGTCCTTTGAGCATTAGGCAGATGCTTATATCTCCAGTTACTTACACCTTATGTTTTTACGCAGAGTCAGTTTTTACCGCTGGGTTTATGTGCTAAATCAGCTCAGCAATTGTAGTGCCGCCCTTGGGAAGTAAGCCTGAAACCTCTTGCTAACAAGACCGGGGGGGTATTTCATGATTACAAGGTTGCTGGATAACTACGCTGAGTAAAACCCGGAACAGCTCTTCTTTCTTCTGTCCATGTTCCAGATTTGGGAGGGTTCTGGGGTTTTACGGTTATCCAGCTAATTCAGCGATCCTGCTTCGTGAAACAGGGCCCAGCTCACCCCTGTGCTACTGCACCTGCCCCCCCTCACCCCCCCCCCCCCCCCCGTGTGTGTATCGCACCCTGAGGAGTGCCTGTCCTAAAACCGTGTGGTCTTCCTCATAGGCGGAGTCCGAAAATGCTTCGGGTGGAAAAGACCTGCTCGGGCGCCTGAATCGGAAGGTCGTGTGGCGTCTCAGGCTGTGGATGATCATCGCCCTCGTCCTCCTCGTGGTCGCCATCCTGGCTATTGTGCTGGGTCTGGTCCTCTGGGAAGGTAACGGGGAGATCCTGTGACTGCTGGACGTTTAACTTTTGAATGCTTTTGACGCCTCTGCTCCTTCAGGAAGGAGCCAAACGGCACACAGTGCAGCGGCGCTTTCTCGCTCAGCGTTCAGCGGGACCTTTAAAACGGTCTTCACAGCGTGACAGTGTCTTACGGAAGAGTCTGTGGGCAACCTGCTGAAACCTCATTTCATCAAAGCATAATTTGCTAGTACTAGCGAAACTATTTTCGCGCCCCGTTTTGTGAAATAGTGTCGCTCTGTGGTGTCGGATTCACACAAGTGGGCATTGCATTGAAGAAATGTGTGAAATTTTGGTGATGGGGGGAGGGGTGCTATTCAGATTGTTGACGGGCGGCTGCTATTTAGATTGTTGACGAAGGGGAATGGTTGTAATTCTAGAGAAACACAGCCTGAAAGCATATACTGTACAACAAATGTAAATGATTACCTGAAAGTAGGAGATAAAAAAAAACATCCAATATGAGAAAATATAGCCCAAATTATGACTACCCGCCCAAAGCCATTTTTTCCCAGCACAATAACATAAAAAAGAAAAGTAGCCCAACTGGGCAGGAATCCACCCACTCTGACAACACTGGTAATATATTAGTCAGGCTTGTGCTATGTCAGTGGGGGGGTCACATAGGGGTGTAGTTCCATGTACCTCTTCACTAGAAGCGAACTTCCTCTGAAATTTACTAGGTATTATGATTATTATTTGCCATAGTGATATTATTCATTGTTCCTGTTTCACAGTACTGTATGAGGATGAGGATGACAAGTTTGACCGCGAGTCATTTGTGGTTCCGCTGTTCTACAACGGCTCCCTCGGGCTGGTCAGCCAGGACGTCCCAGAAGGCCTGCTCACGTCCAACCAGAGCCGGGCCCTCATAGAGAAGGAGGTCTGTGCCATTATTTTTTCCTACTTCGTGATATTTCCCTACCCTAGCAAAACGTGATGTGTGTGTGGGTTTCGGAATTGCTACCGTGTCACATTTTGTTACCTTACCTGCATTTTGCTTCTTAGAGACCCCTCAAACTAGGTGGCATGATATGTTCATCTCATAGTTATCATTACATTTTGCTTCTCTGAGACACAGGCCAAAAATCCAGCAAGTTAAGACTCAGTTTTGTCAAAGAAAAGAGCAATTAACCTTCAGGTATAAGAACATGTCAGTAAGGTAAATGTAGTTACTGTGTCTGTTAATAGAAAAATAACATTGTATGATAATACTTCTAAAAAAAAAGGGGTCTCATCACTGTGGGTTGTGGGAAATATACTGTATATCCTTTGGGAGGTTTCCACATAAACAGGAAAGTTAAATTTCACAGTAAGCCATTCTCTTGTGTGGAATCTCCCACATCTAGAGGAGTGTTTGACCACTGTCTGACTAAGTGGGCCTAACGTGGGACAAGTCATGTAAAGGGTTTGTGTGTTTGCAGTGGGCCAGGGAGGGTGTACTTGGTGTAAGACTGGCGACTCACTGTTAAAAACCTCAGCCTCTAGTTTGCTCTCTTCTCTACTCCCGAACCCTAGCTCTACAGCCTCTACAACAGCTCCCCCGCTCTCGGACGCTACTTCTCCGGCGTGGGCTTGACCACCGTCAGGTGAGAGCCCCGCCCACCCGGACACCCAGCCTCTCATTCCACAGCACAGAGCCCGACCCTAGGGTTTTGGTGAGACTAACACTACACAGCCAAAAGTATGTGGACACCTGACATCCAAAATCTCATCCAAAAGTATGCATTAGGCATTAATATGGAGTTTGTCTACCCTTTGCTGCTGTAACAACCTCCACTCTTCTGGGAAGGCTTTATACTAGATGTTGGAGCATTGCTACAGGGATTTGCTTCTATTCAGACAGAAGAGCATTAGTGAGGTTGGGCAGTGATTGGGGCGATTAGGCCTGGCTCGCAGCGGGCTTTCCAATCGATCCCAAAGGTGCTAGATGGGGTTGAGGTTAGTTTTTTCTGTGCTTTTTTAACGACAAGTTCAATGTGAAGGAGAATAATATTTACTGTAGTTTGGTCAAGCACTAAAGCCCAACGTTGCCGCAGAGCTTTTCTCAATGGAATGAGCTTATTGATCACTAAAATAAACTTTCTGTACGATGCTTGTGAAGAAAAAAAACCAAACTTTTATTTGTAAATGTACTTTTTTTGGCTGGACCGCAACAGCGGGGCCAGCCCTACAAACGCAAATGTCTGTGACTGAGTGAGTGACTCAGTGAGTGATGAAGTTACACCATTGGTCGGCCGGAATACGTGTGTTAAGTCCAGCCATATATTTGTGAATTTACATGACTTGTAAACCCAAGTTAAGGCCAAATTATAATCAAATCCAGGTCTAAATATTTTATTTGACTGCTTGTGACTACTGTGTGTAGAGTGCAGGCCTTGCTTTTAGAGTCAATCACTCCGTCCTATGTTTGGAGAGGGTAAGTGGACGTAAGTTATCTGAGGGGTAAACTGATGACCCGTCCTTAGGAATGGCAGTGTCACGGCCAACTACTGGCTGAAGTTCCTGATGCCCCAGGAACACAAGCAGCTGCTACGCTACACCCTGAGCCGTGAGATGGTGTACAACGTGCTCCGTCAACACCTCTACGACCAGGAGCCCGGTACCGGACCGCTGCTTTACATCGACCCTGCCGCCATCCACATGGAGGGTAAGGTGCTTGGGTTGAGCGGAAGTTTAAAAACTGCACTCTTCTCATGACAAACTACTGAAATAAGCAGCTGTACCACCCTGTACCCTTTTCATGTTAAATTGCTGAAGCTAAGCAGCCATACCACCCTGAACTCTTCTCGTGTTAATGTTGTGTTATTATAGTTTCAGCAAGACCTATTTTTTTATATTGTATATCAGTGGTAACCATGACTAAAAATGGGTCTTTCAGTATTTCGCTGGGTGTTGTATTACCCTGACCTTTGACTTTATGGTGTGCCACTGCAGGTGGGAATGGGACATTAATCAGTAACTGAAACCTGGCACAGGTGGGTACACCTTCCATTATTACATCAGTGTAAACTTTGATATTCACCTGATGTGGGAAATCAGTTTTTCTGTCTGCCTGACAATAACTGCGTTCCAGTTCAAACAAATTCACGCCAGGAGCCAGTAGGGTAGAGAGCTAGACTGGAGGGCACTTCTGTCAGGAGCCTGTCAAAATTTTTTGAAGAACTTTGATTATTGTGTGCGTGTTGAAGTTTGCACCTCAAACCTCCAGACTTTAATTTCAGCTTAATTTTCCGCTCTCCCAGTGAAACTCCTCGCTGTCAGGTGAAAAGAAGCCGCTGGTGACTTCACGTGTATCGGAGGAGGCATGTGGCAGTCTACACCCTCCCCAGACCGAGAGAGGATAGCGCATCGACCAGGACTGTGGCTGGTCCACACAGGGAATTAGTATAACGACTAAAATTTGGGAGAAAATGGGAGAAAAATGGCTTGAGAAGCTTGAGAAGACCCTGCCCAGCTTTCACAACCTCATCCTGAGATCACTAAGACCATTTAACCCACTCAAGGATGGGTTTGTTCCCGAGGAGGGGGGCAGTGGTGTCACTGTCGTCTCCCAGAATGCCATGGTGTGAGTCACACGTGCCAACACCATATTCTGTATTTATCTGAACCTTCCGAATTGGTGGAACATTCCAGATTTATCTACCAACTCCATGCCTTGATAGACATTCCAGATTCATCAGAACACTCCAAACTGCGCAACCAAGTATGTCTTTTGTGAGCAGCTGGGTTTGAAATGAAGTCTCCTGTTTATAAAGCCTCCGGTTTGAGGTTTCTAGCTTTATGTGGACTGCATTTATACAGATCAAGCCAATCACTGACCAATGGACAGTGTTTAAAAAAAAAAAAAAATGTTTTCATTCTGTTGGGGTCTGTATTGCAGTCGTATGAACGTAAAAAGGGAACTTTTATGCTGTGCAACCCAAATCATTATTTATTATCATTTTTAATGGTTTCATACACAAGTTTGTGCCTTTGATTTGTTGTGAACATTAATGAATGAAAGTGCAATTGTTTATTTCTTTCTTTACAATCCCCGCACATTGATTGTTTTGCACTTGACTTTGATAAGTTTTTAATGGTTGTCAGAATGAGTATGTTATGAATTGTCACTGTATTTTTGAATTTTTTTATCTGTAAAAATTATAAGGAGGGTGTGGACTATAGATTTCTACTTAAGCGAGGACCAAGCAAAGTGTCATTTGGTTTATGAGGCATTTCATTCAGTGTACACTAGAGGGCGAGTTTCCTCGATTTGTTCTCTTCTACCACAATCTGGTCCTGAGCTAAAGAGGTTTATTGCAGGGATTTCATTGCTAAAACATTGCCTGGACATGAAATAAATGTCACACTTTGTGTATGATAATGATTGTCCAATCATCTTGCATGATGTCATTATTTGTCTCCTTCTGATTTTTTTTTTTTAGTTTCCCCACAGCTTTGTTCACTTGTATTGGTCCAGATGAGTCCAATTAATTCAATCAAAGAAGCAGCAATAAAGAGACAAAGTGCATTGCTGCTGACATCACAGACATCACACTCCATGCAGCCCATAGAGTAAATCAATAAATAAATAAACAGCAAGTTGCATGCAATGTAAAAACATTTTATTAACATGATTTTTATTATGTTCTTGCTGTTAAGTAAGATTGTAACATTGCAAAATACATGCCTTGTACGGTGTAACTACAGACTAAGGAGTCAAGTTCATCATTGAGGGGTGCATATTATTTGGCCTTCACTTTCGTGTTGAAATAGCTTTCCATGTATAGCTGTCATAGATGGCTACTTGCACTGTAATTGGCTGATTCATTTATTATGTGAAACTTCCAGGAGTTGGATGCCGTCCCGTTTACTTTT
Organism: Anguilla rostrata; assembly: GCF_018555375.3. NCBI lineage: Eukaryota > Metazoa > Chordata > Actinopteri > Anguilliformes > Anguillidae > Anguilla > Anguilla rostrata. Next base: position 31,915,695 of record NC_057944.1, on the reverse strand, counting down.
CCTGAAGAGGTCTAGCACCCGTCCCACTGCCACCAGCAGTCTCTGTTGTGACCGAGGGCCAAATTTAGGGGCAATGTGCACTTTTATCCCTAAAGATCACAGTTGTGTAAACTGTATAACTTTGAGCACACTGTGTGGTGTGTTTAAAAGCAGCCAATGGTTGCTTTTATATGCATGGTTTCATGCTCATAAGCAAACAATAGTCCTGCCTGTAAAACCAAATCAGTACGCCCCAAGATTCAGAATTTAGTTTAGAAATGTTATCCTAGGCATCTATTATAAATGTTGATAATACAAAAATACAAAAGTAAGACTGATTACACAACTCTGTTAACAGAAATTAAATAATGATATGAAAGCAGAATTTACAAAGATGTTCAAGTGATGCAAAGATTTGAAAAACACTCCTAAACTGCATATTGCTGCATGGTAGCATATGTGCATGTGTGTGTGTGTGTGTGCGTACGTGTGTGTGTGTGTCTGTGTGTGTGTGTGTGTGTGTGTCTGCATGTCTACGTGTGCTTGTGCAGAATTGTATTACAAAACCAAAAAAATGTGTTACCCAGGAAAAATTACATTTTATTTTCTATCATCAGGTGGTGCAAATGAAAAAAAGTTTGAAAAAAATTAAAAATCAGTTGCGACACAGATGCAGCTGTATAAAAAACCAAATGTAAAATAAAATGAACATGTGGACACCCCCAGCTTCTTGCCTGTTCTTTGGCCCCTGCCTGCCTCTTGGTTATGTTCATTACACCAGTCTACCTGAGCACAGTACCCCCACTGCCTGTTCCACTCTTAATCAGGCTTCATAATGAGTTTATTAGTGCTAACAACTTGCCCCTTGTAATATCCTCATACAGGAGATAAACCTTTGGTGTCTTTGTTCATGCAAAGGGCAGACACAGACACTGTGTTGTGAAATGAACGGCAGGTACGAATGTCTGCGTGCAAACTCTATTTGTCTCCGAATGCCTCTAAGTAAGTAACCGTGTGTAAATATTTGGAGAAAAGACAGCTGACAAGCCATGGAATTCTTTTCCAATCAATTCACAATTGACCAATAGATCTGTGAGCAGCCTTTGAAAAATGAAAATGCAATATTGTATTTGTTTTTATTACATATAGACCAACTTTACTTTTTTAACTGGTCATGGACAAGTTTCTAAAAGTTTTGTAAGATTATTGTATAAAGATGTAAAATGTAATAAATCATAACTAATAAACATCAAATGTTTAATGTACTTTCTATTTTACTGTCTTACTTACCTGCCCAGGGACTACAGGTGGAAATGAACAAATTGCTATAACCAGGTACATTACATCTCTCCTTGTTTTATATAAGGTTAATGTTCTTTGTACACTGTCCCTGTTCAAATAAACTAAATAAATAAATAAATAAAATAAATTACCAATAAAATATTGAAATGTTTATTTAATAAATGCAATATTGTATTTTTGAAGGACCAAATAGTGGTGTTTAGACAGTTCTACAGAGTCAAAGTGCAGTGTCATCACTCTTTATGTTGCTTCTACAAACATGGCAAAGGCTATCAGTAATGCAACGGAAAAGTTATTTCTGTAGGGGATAACTCAGTATAGCTCTGGGTTCTATTAAAAGCAAAGCTCCAATTCTGAGACTTGCGGACAAAGACGCAACCACAGTCCCGTGCGCACAATGCTACAGTTGTTGCATAACTTCCTAAATTCTGTGGCCAGAAAATCTTTTTAGAAATCACCACATATTTCATGAATGGATTCTGTGAATGCGACATCCTAGAAGTGCACATTTCCGGGTGGATGTGTCGTGGGTATTGTGATGTCATAATGGCCATTGATCGTGGGGTGACGATATGTGGGAATTCGCTACTTAGCTTACTGACCCCGTAGAGAGCATTAGGACCTTTACAGTCTCTGATTAGGACACTCTGTCCGAGACCGTATTTATAGCGCTGGTATTCTAAGCAGAGGATCGCCCTCAGACAGCTTTGAGCCTAATGACCTCACGGAGCGGCTCTAACCTCACGCAAGCTTTGTGTCTCCCGCCTGCAAGGGCTTACCCTCTGCCTCCCACGCCATTTTTTAGAAGGGAGTGGTCCTCAGCACCTGCTGTAAATGGAGTGCATTTCCTCATAACTTGTACAAAATTCAGCTTCTTCAATCCCCTCCAGTCCAGTGTAATTCTTCTCAGTCTGCAGCCTATACTGTGGATGTGCGCTGTGGTTGAGGTTGAGTCAGGTGACTCTTGTCTTGTTGGCTTTCCTGTGGCATCCAGGTGAGATCTCCCTGATCTTGCTTTGGTGTCTGCTTATTTAGCATTTGAGAACCCATGTACTGAAACACGACCTCTGACCTTTGAATGCCTAATTAACTCATGGCCTGCCTTGTTAATTTGAACAGTGCTGTCTTGTCACTACTACACTCACAGATAAGGCTCACAAGTGTTTGCCACCAGCAGGTCACTTTGAGGTCTGATCAATTTTAAGGAGGAGCAGACACTTTGTGCTGGTCTCCATCTTGCTGTACTTCAGAAAAGAATCATAAACTCATAACAGAAGTTCTTTTCTGCACAGAAATGCTGACAGTATAATTACAATAAGGTAAGGTGCCTGGAAAAGCCAGTCTGTAGTGTTTGAAAGCAGACAATAGAATGAAATCAAAGTTCACTGAGAAATGAGCTTCCTGCCTTGAACAGATCAAAGGTCCTTGTCTATCACAGGCCAGTCTTTTGAAATGCTGGGTGAAATTTAGAAGTTTTTGAGTTGGCAAGATGGCATGGAATTAAATGTGTTTGGGTGAATTTCAGCCAAGGCTTCTCAAAAAGAGTTCAACTTGGGAAACGAAGCCCTCTTCTTGATACATGTCTTTTTTTATTGCCATTTGAATACTGAAATAACCATTGGCCTTGGCCTGATGCACATCCCCTTGGAGAATCTCGCAACCCTTTGAAGAGTAGGTTTTTTTTGGCTTGTCCTTTCAAAATTCTAAAGTCAGAGTTCTAGAACATTAATTTGTAATGCCAGTAGTGATTTCTACGGTCAGCATTAGAATGTTCAGTTAAGAACATTCTAATCACATATTTGGGATTTCAATTACCAGTAGTAATTGTTACATCAAAGCGTGCAAAGTGGTTTGGGGTTGAGACCGTGGGGGTGGGGGGGTTGGGGGGTTGGGGGGCGGAGCTCCTTATGACAGGATCACAGCCTGAGTTATCCTAGGCCAGCCAAGGGGCATTCTCCGGGGAGAAAACAACTTATCTCATTAAGGGGCTTCTCCCTTCTGCGGTAAGAGGTTCAGAAGGCGACGGTGGTCCCTCAGTCGTACGTCCGTCCGCGCACGGTCCAGAGCGAGACCTGTCCCCTGTTGCCGGCCGCTGTCTGAATCCTTGGGTAGGTCAGGATCGCCTGACATACGCTAGCGAGCAGCAGCGGAGCATTCCCACTGGACAGCATGGGCGCACAGGGCTCCAACCTGGACGACATCCTGGCCGAGGACATGCACCACTGGTACCAGAAGTTCATGAAGGAGTCCCCCTCGGGCCTGGTCACACTGTTCGAGCTGAAGGCCATGCTGAGCCTGACCGGTATGACCCAGGAGGCCAACAGCTACGTGGATCAGGTGTTTTACACCTTCGACATGGACGGGGTAAAGGCCTGCAAACGGCTTCTCTCTCTCTCCCCCCCCCCCGTCTTTCTGTCTCTCTCCGTCTATCCTTTTCTCTCTCCGTATCTCTCTGTATTTCTTTCTTTATCACTCTTTGTCTCTCTCACTCTCTTTATTGCTCTTTCTCTCTTTCAACTTATCCATACACAGCAATTAGCCAATTAACTGAAGAAAGGCCTAACTAGACCTGCAGATTTGTATGGGAAAGTGCTGTATCCGAACTAAACAAAGCTGATCAGCTATTTCATGGTGCGCACAGCAAAGTACTTGGTGCTAGTTCGAATCCAACGGAAGTTATCTGAGGGATCCGAGAGTGATTGAATGTACTCTCTCAGAATTGATTCAGAACACCGAACAATTTACTATACGGGCATGAGCTATGTTGTTGTTTATAATGCACTTCAGAAGCAGAGAGTGAAGTGCCTCTTTCCCATTGCTTCTGATACTCATCTCCTGTCCTTCAGCTTGTTGAGATCGGTAGAGGTTGGGGGTAAGAAATCGCTCCCTCTTCTAGGAAGTAAGACTAAGAAGTGGAGTCCACACTGGCACGTTACCAGGGCAGGGGACCCCCGTTAACATTAACACATTGAAACATTTGCATGACAAACTTGGAAAAAATTACATTGCACATATTGGACTGGACAGCACCATCATCACGAAGACAACGGAAAAGGGGACATCTCAATGTTTTATCCATTGATGATCATTTTTTCCAAAAGTCTTTCTCAAATGTTACATATTTTCAGATTGAATCATCCCTCTTTCGTTTCATTTTGTTTTTGTATTGTTTAACGTTACAGTTCTTATTAACATCATTCATGCATTTGGATAATGAGAGAATTGGGCAGCAGGGTGTCTGTTAAGGCACGGTTCTAGTGCATGTGTAGGCCCCACAGTCTGGTATCTGTTAAGACCTGGTACTAGTGCATGGATGGGCCCTATGGTCTGATATCTGCTATGGCACTCTTCTAGTACATGGACTCTCTGTGATATGATGGTTGCCGCAATTTGACAGAACCATTGACATAGTTCTTGCACGTGTAGTGGGTAAGAACAGCTGGGCGAAATCAGCATAGTCAGCGTACAGTCTCGTAAAAATTTAAAACTCCGGCCGCAGAGATTACTTTTAATCATTAACAAGCAGCGTACACCTGTTTTATCTCGAGCTCGTCTTTCAGGGTGTCGTCATGTACATAACCTAAATACACAACATGGCCAGAAGTATGTGGACACCTTACATCCAACATCTCATCCAAAAGTATGGACATTAATATGGAGTTGGTCCACCCTTTGTTGCTATAACAACCTCCACTCTTCTGGGAAGGCTTTATACTAGTTGTTGAAGCATTGCTGCAGGAATTTTCTTCCTTTCAGCCAGAAAAGCATTAGTGAGGTTTGTACACTGATTGAGCGATTAGGCCTGGCTCGCAGTTGGCTTTCCAATTGATCTAAAAGGTGTTGGATGGGGTCGGAGTCAGGGTAGGCCAGTCAAGTTCTTGCACAGCGATCTTGCCAAAACCTTGGACCTCGCTGTGTGCCCGGGGGCATTGTCATGCTGAAACAGGAAAGGGTCTTCCCAAAATTGTTGGGGGAAGTACAGAAGCATCTAGAATGTCATTGTATGTCGTCACATTAAGATTTGCCTACGCTGGAACTAAGGGGCCTAGCCCAAACCATGAAAAAACAGCCCCAGACCAAGGGGTGTCCAACATGAAAACAGTACTACTTGCATATGCATCTGCTACACATGTAGTATGCATATAGTTCTATAGCTGATGCAAAAAAGAGAAATGTAAGCACAGTAGCGTACTTGGCCATATACCTGTGGTGTATATGAGAATTGCTGAGATTGCCATTATAACAGAAATGGGTCTGCCATTCGGATTACTGTTGCTTTTGTGCAACTCTTGCTTGTTTCTTATTATTGATTATTAAGCACTGATTGATTTTTCCCCCTTCTCTTTTATTTCAGGATGGATACATAGATTTTGTGGAATATATCGCAGCACTCAGCTTAATGTTACGAGGGGAAATTAATCAGAAACTCAAGTGGTATTTCAAACTCTTTGATCAAGACGGAAATGGGAAAATTGACCGAGAGGAAATGGAAACCATATTTAAGGTAAAACTAGGCCAAAAGTAGATAGATCTGTCCTGGGCGACTGGGTGTATGTGTGTGTGTGTGTGTGTGTTTGAATGTGAGTGTGAGTGTGCTGGTTTTAATTTCCGCCAATTACCTAATAACTCTGATTCAGTTAGCTGATTGTTTCTTTGAAACATTTTTACTGTGGCCTAATCTTGGAGTGAACTGGCTTTGTTGTAGATATGGCCACAAAAAATGGTCATTATTTCTGATGTGTGAGCTTATAAGGAAATAGCTAAAAAATGTCAGATATCATGCAAATAACTATTTGCATAAAATACGATACAAATAACAAGAAAAAACTGTGCAAACTGTACGGATAGCAGTTGTTTGTCTTGACAGATTTTACTTGATAAAAGCATGGATGCAAAGTTGCCTCAGAATCGGAAAGCACTTTTGTAAATCGTTCTGGATACAGGACGTTAATGTAAATGTAATTTGGCATGGCTGTGCCCTCCATCCCCACCCTTGCAGTAAGCAGAAAAAGCATGTTTGCCAGGTCGATGACCTGTATCACATGCTTCATTAGGGTCACCCCAGAGAAAGAAAAAGAAGTGGAACTCATTGGAAACTTAACACAGGACAGGAACACATTGGGCATAAGCATTTCCAAAAAATAAAAATAAAAAAAGCCAATATCATTGAGTACAAACAGCTTTTGCATAACTTTATTTTTGAGAGAAATTTTCTCTTGAGTTCTATTTATTTGTTTATTTTTTCCCCCAAGATTTTCAAGAGTGAAAAGAAGGAAATAGTTCATTTTTGTCAGTCAGTTGTTACCTCACTTTGGTTTGGCAGTTGTTTTCTACTTTCCTTTTACATGTGAATTTTTTTTTAGGTTTGTGGTGTGGATTTATTTTATTTATTTTAACAAATGAAACAGATTTATTTGTTTATTTTACTGTTATTATTTTATTATTTTTGTATGTCAGAATGAAAGCTGCCTTAGTTTAGACACCACTGCGGTATGTACAATAAATAAATAAGTTACTGAATAAATAAATGCACCAGTCCAAAGTACGAGCCAGAACTAGCTTTCTAAAAATAGCCAGCTGTTTCTGTGATTAGACCTGAAGTCTAAAAGCAAACTGGAGTAGAGCTGAATTTAGACCGACCACTTAATCTGATCATCTGACTTAATTCCACACACAGATCCACTGTTGCCCTTTGCTCTGACCCCATGCACCTACTTTAGTATTATTTTCAGTGAAAAACATGACAGTTAGATAACGGATTCACGGCCTACTGCAGAGAGTGCAGGTATTTAGCCAGCATGCTGCGTTTACTTACAAGGGCATGTTTGATCATACGTAAATACAGTGCTCTCTATATGCAGTTTCTATCTTTATTACATTTCCAGGGTAGTTCTATTGCATACGCTAAACTGAAGTGCACAGCTATGATGTTAATGGTGAGTAACAGTCAGTGTTTCTTCAGTACAGCTAATAAATGCTGACAACTTAGCAAAATAAGAGTGCAAATATGGTCTTCTAATACTACCTCAGTGTCCAGCATGGGAAACAGAAATTTTGAGCGAACTGCTTGATCAGTTTTGAGCATAAGCATTTCTAAAGATCGGAGCACATAATTAGAGAGAGGATTCCATTTTGGGTTTAACTATCCGTTATGTTCAATGCAGAAAGAGGCGTGGTCAGTTGCTACAAGCACCACCCCATTAGTTATTATTGATCAACTGATGACCCAGTGAGAACTAAGACTCAAATGCGCTTAACAATATACGACTTATAAGTTCTATCCATTCATGATTTCCAACAGATTTTTAGTCCTGCTCAGTTACTACTGTATACATGCAGTGAACTATTAATAATGAAATTAACATGGATGAATATTCATTAAATTAATAATAGTAAAGGCAGAATTAATCATGATGGATCATTTGCCCCAGTCCAAGATTTTCATCCACTTATCTTATTGGTTACGCTCAATTTGTCTTTCGGCACAGTTCAGATGGACAGCTCTTCAAGATCATGCAAAGCTCTGAATGAATCCATACATGGAAAAGAGCTTATGAGTGGTTGAGTGTACTCTTCACTGACACAGAGAGTGACCTATTAGCACTTATGTGTTTCCCATAAGCCCTCTATAATCAGTTCCAGGTGACCACAACCGGCTGCCCAAAAGCCAAACGTATTTTGCATATCAGTTTTCTCCCTGGCACACATTTCCACTGAATGCAGTCACCAAGAGGCCAATACATTATGAATCAGGTGGTTATTGAAGAAATAAGAAATAGAAAATAAACAACTAAAAACTGTTTTTACCTTCGATTGCAGGCGATACAAGACATCACACGAATCTACGACATTCCTCCGCAGGACATCGTGTCTCTCATTTATGAAAATATTGATGTCAATGGAGAAGGTAAGAAGGAGAGAGTGGAAAGTGCGTGAAGCATTAGCACCTAACCAATAGGAATACGTATTTAAGTATTTACTCTCAAAACAAAGATATTACTCACTGAGTCTTTTTTTTAACTTGTGCCCCACCCCCCATTAGGTGAGTTAACACTGGAGGAGTTCATCTCTGGAGCCAAGGATCACCCTGAAATCATGGACATGCTTACCAAAATGATGGATCTGACTAATGTCCTGGAAATTATCCTTGAAGGCCGGCAGAATGGCATTTAAGGGCTACTATGGAGTGAAGACGCATGCAGGTGATTTGAGAAAAATGACATTCAGGGATGAGGATTGTTTTATTTTTTTTAAAGAAATCTTTTAAAAAGACAATGGAATTTAACGCACCGCGACTATTGCGGAGTGACGGGGATGGACAAGCGCAAAGTCCTCTTTTCCCCCAACGAGGCAAAAAATATCAGAATGTGACAGTCTTGGCACATGCCATCTGGATGAAGCAAAACTGATGTTCTTTTCCACCATTGCAAAACTTCGGCAGGCCCAGAAGCACCTCTTTTTGTGAAATCTGTTCCTAATTTGCTCCGCAAAAAGATGCAATGTCACGCAAACGGCCCTGTTGTTTGATCTTATGATCACGAAAGACTGTGCAGGCAGTTTCAATCTCACAAGAGAGAAAGTAGTCATTATGTTAATAATATGTATGAACACCGTTCTTTCAAACAAGAGAGCCATGGTGGATCACTCTAATTAGCTTTGAGTCGTAAAAGGCTGGTCGCTGATCCTTTAGTGTTCAATAAGTTTTCAAAGAATAGTGTATGGGCTGCCTGTAGATCTACTGAATGTGACGGGATGACAGAATGACTTTACAGAGTACAAATAGCTGATTTTCCTTACAGTACATTTTATACACAGTAAAAAAGCCCAGTGTCAGTTCAAATCTATCTGCATTTTTATGAGTCCAAAATGAAAAAGTAACCCTTCAAAACATTCAGTAAATGTCTCTTAAGTATAAGCAGATTAGCTTGCAACTTGACATCTAATAAGTGGAATGATTGCTTGACCTGTCATTAGATAATGATCACTGACCACATTCTCTTTTGATGTCATGTTTTTGATGCAAACAACTAAACCTGTCACATAAATCAGTAAATCAACGATGGACCGGAATGTGAGACCAACGTATCGTTAAGGTATTAGCACTATCATGAATTAACACAGACATTTTTGGCTTAGTTTCAAATATAATGAGTATGAAGGAGAAAAAAAAAACTCACAGCTCTTTTATTTTTTTAGTCATATTCTCACACTGCTCCTCGACCAGGGAGCTCATTGTATACTTTTGCTTTGTTGATTGGTTGTTTTGCTCCGTGGTCATTTAAAGTTCTGTGTGTACATGAGGCAAAAGGGTAAGCGCTACAGTGCTGCAATTGCTACAGTGTTTTTATTGACTTCTGAGCTCGTCTTATTGTGTCAGAGAATGATTGTGGGGAAATAATTATTTCGGACCCTTATGCATTTTCATTGAGAATGTCGATGTGCTGCCTTATTAATAATGTATATTTTAAACCTCACTGACGTCATGCCCTTTTTGACATTGGTAATTAAACGGTGAACGGGAACACAAAGCACTACAGGAAAGAGTCTGCACTGTTTAGTGAGGAGACACTCACCGTTAACAACTGGTACCCCATGGTAATCATGGCCTTCCGTTGGGTAGAGCTATTACAGTGGTAATGTATGAATTTCCTCCCAATATAAACTCACCTAGCAGAAAGTACCCCACAGCCGTACTCTCCCAGTCACAGAGGAATGACAGCTTTGGCTGGATGCTGTAATGTCTAGGCTGCAGGGGTCGAGCCCTAATCAGCTAATCCACTTATTTACCTGACTGAAATCCTATTGAGGGTCTTTACGACCAAATTATAACCCTGGTTCACAGAATTATGGAATAAGCCCTGCAAGAACAACACAAGCAGCTTGTAACTTTGCAAGTGGAAAGATTGGGTTTCTAATATAGGATCCAAATTCTATACAGGATATAGGATTCCAAGTTCTTTTCGCGCCTTTATAAATTGATCACAATATTTAAATCCAAATTTTTGCGGCCAGTGGTATGACATTAGGAAAAGCAATGGGGAATTTTTGCACCCAATACACCAAGTATTTCCACCACACATTTACAAAATATTTTTTTATTTAGATAGCTTTCAATTAATGTTTTTTGAAATAGAACTGACCCCATCCCTGACATCTAATGTATATCAAAAATATGTTGATGTAGATTACTCTGCTCTTATTTGTGCTGATTTCCACTTGGTGTTACCCTGTAGTTCCAAACTGTACGCGGTGTCCACGTAATTTAGACCTAATTAGACATGGCTCTTCAGATCATGTTAATGCTCCATAGCACCCCCTTGTGGTGCTTCTAGAACTGAAACCGTAGTAGGATTAACAGACCCAGGAGAAAAGAGCAGCAGGGTTTCGCCTTATAAATTATAATTATTTTTATTTTATTTTATTTATTTGTTTTTAACTCGGTAGTGGAAGTTGTGAAGAGTGTTGCCGAGCAATAGGTTATGGATGGTCGTTCCCAGATGGGAGAAAATATGGGAAGCTAAAAAAAATGGTTTTGAACAGTTTGTTCATCTGCGCATTTCTAGTTTAAAGCAATTTAACGTTTGTGATGCACAAGCAAACAGAAACACTGTGTCCATTCCTTCCATGTCTAATTTTAGCTTGCGCAAAGACTGACTCAACAGATAACTCATTACAGTTTAATGAACTGTAGTACCCTCTGTAGTTGCAAACGGACCTGACCTTGGGCTACACGTGAACGTCCCTTGACTCTTCTTTTTTGTAATTGAACAATTTATAATTACTTGGTACAGGCAGTTTGTAATGTTTAAAATACATTTACATAGGAAACTGGACACAATACTGAACCTGCAGTTGATGGGTTATGCTTGACTCAAGCAGCCTGAGTCAGAACACAGTTCTGCATAGGTACTGCACAGACTTATGGTCTTTAACAAAATTGTATAAAATTTTATTTATTTATTTATTTTACAAACTAGTCAAGCTACTTACAAGGCAAGTTTGACAGACAGCATAACAATAAAATTGCATCATTTTATTAATAAATGCCAGGGCAATGAAGTGCACAGTTTAACTGGGGACAATAAGGGGAACATATGTACAAATCAAGAGATTGAAATAAAACATTGCCAGATTTCTACAAACTGAGAAAGACAGACTTGCAATCATGAACTGTCATTAACGTGTATGCACTGTGGACGTTAGCATGGCACACAACATGTTAATTGTCAGCAGAGCTTTTGACAGAGCCTGAGTGTCTTTGTTTGCTGCCAAGGCATATGGTCTGATCCATATCTGGTGTCAGCGAACACCAATTCACCTCACAGACCAGGCATTCCCGGTTGCCATGACACAATCAGGGCAGAAAATCAAGGCTTGTGAAAATCAAACAACCGAAAGGGCCTTTGTGTCAGTCTCTGGCAGATACCGTGTCCCCGAATGCAAGCGGAGTGCCCTATTGTGTAACCAGGTACAAGCTGAGGCCTCGCCCACCTCCCTCCCCTTGGGGCCGGTCTATAAAGTCTGGAGCGTTCCCCCTTCGAGCCCCGCAGTGCACCCAGGCAACCTTCCATGACATCACCTTAAGCTCCTGCCAGCCCCAGTGCCAGCTGCCATAGAAACACACCCAGGAAGCATGCAGCCCGCCGACACAAAGCTGGGCAGGAGCTGCCTGATGACTGCCCTGCGGCGGTACAGCGCGGCCGTGCGCGACATGGAGCAGACCGTCCTGCTGCCCAGCCTGCTGCGCGAGGTCGCTGCTGCCGATGACGCCGACCAGGCCCAGGAGGGAGGCGGCAAAGACCTGTACGAGCACTACCTCATGCTGAAGGCCCTGAGGAACACGGCCGAGTCCGGCCTGGTTGTCTCCGACGACAGCAAGGACCTGGGCCACCACCACCAGTCCCTCAGCACGACCCTGGAGCCCCTGCTGGAGTCCGACCCCGAGGTCCTCTTCCACTTCCACATGCACGGAATCTTCTCCATCATGAACAGCCTGGCCAACAAGTCGCAGAGCGTCACCTCAAAGTATCTGGAGATCATAGGCGTCACCAACTAGGAGGGCCGGACCGGAGAAGCTGTCCAGACCACCGGACAGGCATAGCACGATGGCTTGGGAACCGGGCTTGTAACCGAGAGGTTGCAGGTTTGGTCATCAGATGAAGTGATGCCACTGTACACTTGAGGAAGGTAGTTTAACCTGAATTGCTTCAGTAAATATACAGCTGTATAAATCAAGTTAATGTATAAATATAAGCTGTGTAAAGGTGTTCTGCATAACAACGTCTGCTAAATACCTATAGACCAATGAGAAACACAAAAAACAAAAACAAAACAAAAAAAGCAACACCAACAAAATACATTAGTGTCTCTTTGAGTCATACACCTTTGCTGAATGGGACATTGTGTATAGACTTGTGTACAGCATTCACTTATCAAAAAACAAAAAACAAACTGCTGTGTGTTGGATTAAAGGTGCTTTGTTGAAACTTATACTGTGTCTATTTTCCCTGGTTTGCAGAAATGTCCTGATGCATGATTACTATAGGGAACTAGTCATACGTATGTGTATATTCCGAAATGTGTATATCCAAAAACATCAGTTGAGAAGCACCATTCATTTTTAACATGAATATAGCTTGTTACATTATATACATGCAAGTAAGAACAGATTTGCAATATTCAACAAATAGCAGCAGGTGATTTTATCTCTGCAGGATGAGACTGAAACACTTCCCATTAACGTTTTCCCGCTGCTGCAATCATTCCTGGGTCTCAATCGGCCCACCAAACAGCCAGGAATAAAGGTCAAAGTACTGCAATAACCATTTCTGACAGTTTGTTTAATATATTTACGACCTCTACATACAGTAAGCACTTGTACATAGTCAGGACATGAGGCTGCGATTAGACTTACAGCATACTCCCAAGTCAATAATTTGCTTTTTGTCCCAATTCCACAACCAGATAAATGACGGTTATTTGCAGGCAAACAATTTCCCAAAAGCCACGTGTGGTACTTTTTTGGTCTTATCAATAACAGCTTATTAATATTATCAATATCAGCTTAATATCAGTCTTATCAGCTATAACATTATTGTGCATTGCCTATTAAATATGAAAATGCAATTAGCTGTTTTCGTCTGCATAAGAACTGCAATGTGCTGCCATGTAAGCAGTGCTAATTTATCATATGCTTCTGCCCCGTGTTCATGGGGTTACTCAATCAAGTGAATATCATTTCACCTCTGACTTCTCTCTATCCCTCAAACTTACTGTACAAAGACGGTCCCCAAAATCAGTCTCAAGTGTCATGTAAACCTGTCACAAAAATGCAACCCACAGAAATAGAACAAATAGATTTTTTAATTTATTACACAACGGGTGCTTGCATTTATACAGAGATGTGGCAAGCCTCAGTACAATAAAACAATAAAGATCCAGACTGAAATTTGCAATCCAACTCCCATGGTATCTCCCCACACGAGCAACAGCAAGTATGATTCAGCGAATTGGATGAAAGTCCTCCAAAATCTCAGCAAATGTCTTCTTTTCTGTAAAGACAAAAAAAGACTCAGTGACAGTTATTTTTTAAAAATGAATACCACCAGGCATTACAAGAAAACCTAGGCTCTGTGCAAAAACTACTAAACACATACAGAACACAAAGAAAATTATATACACGGATTACAGAAGGTTTATTGAATTTGATTTCTATAAAGGCATACTATGCAGGATTTTTTAGTTTCAACCCCGCCCACTCACCCCCAGTAGGCTACCCAACCAAGTCACTAACAAGCGAATTTAACGTGCCATTAACCGGACACGTACAAATAATATGAAAACCGGGCATTTCAGTCAAAAACTGGACGTCTGCCAACCCCAGCTGGATAGCTGTAGCGTTACTCACAGGTCCAACAGAAAAGGAGCCAACTCCACGTCCCTTTGGCGAATTTCAGCTGACGCCACCGAGAATGAGCAATTCCGAGGTTAACTTGGAATTGGCTAGCCGCTGCAATGGCCAAGATACAGCAAAGTAGAAGGACTAGTGTTAATCTTGGAATTGCTTATCCTCGGTGGCGTCAGCTGAAATTCAACAAGGGGATAAAAAGCGATGCGGAGTTTTCTGTTGGAATATACCACGGTGATCGGTTCCCAGACCACAGGCTCTGCAGCCACACCCACCCCTCCCCAAAAAAAGAGAAAGAGAAAAGAGCGCCACGAACAGTAACGTCCCAACAACCGCAATTTAGAACAATAAATACAGAATAAAGGTTCATGGATTCGGTGGAAGTGCGTAAAGACAGAGATTGCCAGTTCATCATAGATATGCTTTTGCATGCCTATTTCATTATATTTTCAAGGTAGAAATCCAGTATAGTAAGCGTAAACATAAAAAAAAAATTAAAAAAAAAACACTGTAAAATTTAATTCATGAGTGTAAATGCTATCAAAATTTTGCAGCGGTTTCGCGTGGTTCACCTTCCGCATGGAATCGACCAGGATGCAGTCTGATGTATTCGTTCATGTCTCTATCCGCACGGGCATAAGTATAATTCTCCAATTTTGTAAGGTGATATCCCAGGAACCAGCCAATGCTGATCAAAAGCAGCTGCCGATGAACACCTTGGGGAAATGTCACAAAAAAGAAGTCACACACTAAACAGAGTACCTCAATTTGGCGCACACACACTGCATAAGGTCAATTAGCAATTAGCAACAATGAGCCTATCGATTAACTATTATCATTAGTCTTTAATGTTATTTTTCCCCCCATTGCCTTGAATGGCAACTTAATCCACAGTGAGTTAGCAGGTTGAACATTAGCTCTAGCTAGTGTCAAACAAGCCATCTCTGACGTCAGATGACTATCTAGTAGATGGGAACACTGTCTTTAGAAACATTAAGCTACTGTTGTATAACTTAGTTTCGAAAAAATACTGTCTTGCAGTTTCGTTCTTCGGCTACCTAGCAAGCAACTAACATTCCCAGCGTGTGTTTTCAGAAAACGAGCAGCTTACCGGACTTCATTGGGGGTCTGCGGTTCAGGGCATTATGAACCATCGCAGTGCACCAGCCAGATAACCCGAGCCAGGCAGAATTTCTGTTCATTATTCCCGGCGGGGGAAGAACCTTGGCCTCATCGGGTACCGTCAGCCCCATCTCGACAGGTACAAAACTGGACCAGCTCCCTGATTAATATAGCTAGCCGACTGTAGCTAGCTACCTCTACGATTTCACCTAACCTCAAACAAGAGGAAACCAGCACACAAGGGCGTCTCGCTAACCGGAAATAATATGTCGCTGGGCACTTTCCGTACGGAAATAGAACATTTCAGAAAGGTTCCGCGGTCAGCTCTATGTGTTTCTCTCACTGACCTGTATGGTTTCTGTTGATTGCTTGTTTGATGGTTGTTTGGCTAAATTTACACTGACTGATTACTAACGAGCCTTCTGTGCCCTCTGTGAGTATGTGATTAAATATGAGAGAAACACTGGTATCTTCCGCTTTTGTAAGTCACTCTGGATAATAGCATCTGCTAAATGTGAGTGTAGTGCCATTTACAGGGTTTAATTTACCCTTATACCTTTGTTCCAAAACTTTATAGTAAATTCCCGAAAAATATGGATAAAATAAAGAATTATGTAGGCATTTTGCCATCTGGTGGATAAATGAGGTACTGTTCTTTGGAGGGAGGAAGGGAGGTGAGGAACTCTCTGTTCTCCTTCATGGAATACACTGCTAGAGAAATGTGGAAAGTACAGCACCAGAACACTTTAGGGTTATACTGTTGCTGCATTGCACCCAAGAACACCTATTCACGATTTGTCATTTGTTGGTCATTAATATAGTGAAATTATATGACCAAAAAAATCAAATTTCTGTATTAATTTTTTTTTGCAGTTCATTCCTCGTACATGGAATTCACTGTAAAAAATACTGAAACATGATTCTTTCGTACCACTGGGAAATCTTGTTTATTTGGATTGTAACTGTTTTAACTGATGTCTGTTATTATTTCTTTTCTTGTTTTCTACTGTAATAACATTTTTTTTTAAAATTTGGTTTGACTGTACCTCGCCGCCATTGCAAATGAGGGTCACACTTCAATATTCTCACCGAGAATATGAAATAAATTTAAAGAAGAAAAATCACCCCAAGCTATCTACATGATAGAAAAATGCACTGATTGGGTATTCACTTGCACCTGAGGATAGCCTTTGATGATTCCTTTTTTTTATCTATCTGGAGCTAACTATCCAGCATAACTCACCTAGAGCAAACTATTTGCATGTCTATTTATGCAGTTGTGTATTAAGTCATAATGGTGTCTGATGTCATAAGATGATGATGAGCTTAAGTCACAAGATAATAACATCACAACAGTTTGAAGCTTTGTTGAAAATTAGTCAACAGAATCTCTAAAGAAACCTTAAATTTTATTTTATTTTATTTTTGTTTATAAATCAGCCTGCAGGAAAGTCTTAGTTCCTTAACCAATACAACAAAACTGAGACATCAGGCTTGCTTTTGAAATGACCTATTCTCTGCGCAAACTATTCTCCACACAAGTAAACTCTGAAACTTGTCTAGCCTCTCTGCTCTCTCCAAAGTGCAGCTGACGGGATGTTATTAGTGAAGTGAACAGAAAGCAAGGATTAGTCAAGTCCTATGACTGAACCAAACAATTTACATATGATCTTTGCCTAGCGGTTCTCAATGCAATAAACATTTAAGGACTGTTAGTGCACCAAAAGTAAAAGACATGCTTCAAGAATCTATTTTTTTTTTAGTGTCAAAGGGTGAAAAGGCCATTTGTTTACACTCCCACTTATCAGATTCCATGTGCAGTCAAGCACAATAGAATTACCAATTTATAGCACATAGGAGAATTAACCTTTCTAAATAGGTGAATTAACTTTTCTAAATTGGTGGCAGTTAGTGAATTGTTTCCATCACTACTGTAGTTTAAGATCAAGACTGCAATACCACTGAAAATAGAGATGGATTCAGTGCAGTGGACAGGTGTAGACAGACAGTGACTGTTTTTGTTTGTTTTATAAAAAAAATAACATGTTTCCCCTTTGACATCCACATCCTTGCTATATGTAGCAATATATGTAAAATATAGGCCAATATATTTGAGTCTACGGTCAATTCTTCAAATATATGTATATGGCTTGCCCCATTTTGTCAAATGATTGTGTTAAAGCCAGCATTAGAATGTCCATTAATAAATTAGCCTGCCAGTTGTTCCAATGCATTTATGTAGCAATTAGACACTGAAAGTCTCTGGAAATGCAATAAAAACTCACCCCTATTGTGAGGAAATGTAAGTTGGACGGCATTAACTCGTGGAAATTTGAAACTGACAAATTGTACCATTTGTACCATTTGTAGCAGCAACAGGTCTGAGTAAACGTTCAGAGTATATTTAATATAGATTTTGGCAAATGTTGTAACAATTATAATTCCCTCTTCAATATAAATTGTGTCTTAGTTATGCAGGCCTGTGCATGAAGTCACTGAATTCTTCAGAACGAACAATCTTAAATTACATTTCCTACGATTGCAAATTACTGTGATGATGCTGCGCAGTGATGCGGCATTGTGATGACCATCATCAATTCTTTTCTGTCAGACCACAAAAACAGGCTTACCCTGGACCACATTACGACGTGGTTCCTGGGGGTTGTAGTGCTTAGACAATGCCGATTTTGTGGCGAGTTGCTTAGACACATACTATAAATCCCACAATTCCCAGTTTTGCCATTTCTCGGGCACGAGCCCCCAGCAGAAGAAGGGGAATGATGTCATTGTTGAAAAGCGGAGGAAACTCCACTGCAATCATTGTGCAACGCTGGAACCAGCCCCTGCGCTGTGATTGAGATGTTGAAGGAAAAGACAAGTTAATAATTTGTAGCTGCAAATGCAGATTAGCCATAAAGGTCGAATGAGCACGAAATAATCATTAATCGGGGGATTTCCCCAGTTTTGGTAAGTGCATATGTAATTGAATGTTATAAGCATTTTTCTAGCTTACTTGCTAACTAGCTAGTTATTTTCCGCAGGAAAACATCTGCAGATAAAGATGGGAGGTGGATGACAAAACGCTGTTATTTTTAACGAAATAAGAAATAACAGTAATGTCTGGCGGTTTATGCACCGACATAACGGGAGCCATTATTTAACGCTTTAACGTTACATAAAGTAGAAATGGTGTAGATAGCCACCTAACGCTATCTAGATGGCTAAACATACTGGCTGTTGTCAAGCAGGCAAGCTAAGGCTAACTGTGTCTTCACATTTAACCAGCGAGTACATAGTTCTTGCTGTGTTATTTTGTTTAACATCTGATGATGCTTACCATAATGATTTTTATTACTGCCGTTAAATGGGGTATCTATCCTCTGTAAATAATGATGCCAATGCATTTTCGTATTAGCAGGAGAACTCCATTTAGGCTAGACATTTTTCGAAGGAGAATTTCTTCCTCCTTCAAAAATATTTGTGTTCGAACTGAAAGTGTGGGATGCTGGATGTTAAATCCATTATTTATGTTTAGCGAAACAGGGTGATGTTGCACAGTGTTAGTCGATATTAATTTAAATGAACTGATTTGTAACCTTGTAACAGTTTGATTTGCGGACAGAAACCACAAAACCACAACGGTGCATTCATACAGAACACATCATTATGTAAAAAAAAAAAAAAACTGCAGTCCTCCAAATATTTTATATTTTGTTGAGTAGGGGGTGGTTTCGTTCCTAAGAAGGGTTGCTGTCATCCATATATCTGTTGATAGCTTTTAATCGAAGGGGCATATGTGATAATCTGTTTCATGCCTTTTGACAACTTTGTGATTGACTGCGGGTTTCTCGAATCACCACCATGTGTATTTAATCTTACACTGAAATGTAGTCTCTATATTACGGAGCTTTTATTCTCGCACAATGAAGCAGCCAGCGTCGGTTCTCAGTGCACACTGCTGTCGCTCTGATTCTTTATGGCAATCCTCACGGCATCTTACCACGAGCCTTGGCAACGTGAACGCTCACAAAGAGGCCTTTGCCTATACCATAGCAACTTCTCTGGTCCAATAGGAAACAGAACTCTGAGTGTCTACTAAAGAAATATCTTGGGTCTTTTCAACATGGTGGATAAAAGACAGCGCTGGAAAGTAAACGCTCACCCCGGGATACAGATTCGAATGTCAGCGATTGTTGTTTTTGTTTCCTTTTTTAACTTACATGGCAAGGTGTTAATTGAATTTCTGGTTATAAAAGCTCCTATTGCCACAGCCTCTTTTTTAATGGGAACTCTGAAAAGAGATTCAGAGAATCCCTGCTTTATTAATATGACATCATCCTTCTGTATCTGTTAGTGTGCTGTTTTTTTTCTCCAAAAATTTTCTGTTGGCAGAATATAGAAATAGAAACAGAATATAGGAATATCTTGGGCGCACCGAAGCTGACTATATGAGTTAGATTGACCTCAGAGATGACCACGCCTATCTTGACAGAATGGGTCACAGTGGAAAAAGTATCTGAGGTCACACACTGGCACTTACTGTGCTCATATGTGTGATATAAAAATAAGCCAAGTCAAATATATTTATGAAAATAAAAATATTTTAACAAACCTCAGCAAGAAGATGTTAAGTTCGAATCACAGCTGGGGACTTTCTGTAATGAGTTTGCATGTTCTCCTTGTGTCCGTGTGGGTTTCTTCCGTCAGTACGGAGTTAGGTTAATTGGAGAGTCTAAATTGAGGTATGAATGTCTGCTTGAATGGTGTGTGTGCCCTGCAATGGATTGACAACCTGTCCAGGGTTTTTTTCTGCCTCTCGCCCAAGGTACGCTCGGATAGGCTCTAGCCCCCCCACAACCCTGACCAGGAGTAAGTGGTTTAGAAAACAGATGGAAGTACTGTTCTTGCTTTAGACCACACTGTCAGGTTAGGCATGGCACCCTGTGATTATGTATGATTTGTATGGAGCAAAATTAGTTTTGTGTAACCTGTGTATAGACGCACAGATGTATAAATAATACCTATGCTTTAAACAAGCAATTATGATTTACTGGAAAATCATAACAATTTCTTGTTCATCTCACATGGAAGGACCCAACACTTAAATCCTGTGGGTTTAAATTATAAATTTGAAATCTGTGTTGTAATCTATGTTAAATTGTTTATTAAACTGATTATATGTAGGGCTACGGTTCCATTTTTTAAATTGTTGTTCACATTTAAAAAAAAAAAAACTTGTGTTTTATTGACTGCTGTTTAGTTTTTTGTAGTTATTATTTATTAATAAATGAAACTAAACTAAAAGATGCCAATTTATGGGAATATGGAAAATCCTTGTCCTTGTCATGTCATCCTAATTGCACCAGTAAAAATCAAACCTAACTTGGACTAGTCAGTATGCCGTAAACGTCCATCACATGATTTGTGTTTTATGAGCCTTAGGACTTTCTTTTGTCATAAAAGGCACATTGTTGACATTGAATTAACATTGAACTAATGGATTAGGTTATATCTAGGATCTGGCTTTTGGGTAGCAAAGGCCCTTGTTATTCTAATGAGGAAGGTTTCTGCATTGCGTGCAGTCTCCACATTTTATTACCAAGAGCAATCTGTCTTAAACACTAAAGGTCGAGGGAGAGACGTTATGTTTGATTGTTGGAATGACCGAGAAATATCCCATAGTCTTCATCTTTAGTTGATGACCTTTGTTTTCTCAAATCTGTCCAGAGAAGAACAAACCGAGCTTTCCTCCTGATCTTTCTCTCTCTCTCTCTCTTTTTTTTCTTCTTTTGGATAGTGAGCATGAGTATGGAAGATTATGACCACCTTTTCAAAATCGTGTTGATAGGAAATGCAGGAGTGGGGAAGACCTGCCTCGTTCGCCGCTTCACTCAGGTTTGTTTGTTCCTCCAGCACGTCGAGCGAACGCGTAGTTCAGCGGTTAGGGAACTGGGCGTGTAAACAAAAGTTTGCAGGTTTGATTTCGAGGTGGGATCCTGCCATTGTACCCTTGAGCACGGCACTTAACCCAACATGCTTCAGTGTACGTCCAGTTGTGTATATACCAAATAGCTTTATATCCACCTGCATGAATGGATACTACGTAAAAATTCTTACTTAAGAATTAAGTATTAAGAGTTGCTTAAGTCGTTGTGGATAAGGGGGTCTGCTAAATGGTAGCACTGTAATGTAACTTTTAGCTCAGAGGTCTTGGGTTTCATTACCAGATGGGGAACTGACAGTTGTTGCCTAAGTTGCTCCCGTAAATATCCGTCTGTAAATGTAAGCGGGATAATAGTCTGCTAAATGCCTGAATGTAATCAGCAGATGGCATGCTTTTATTTATTTTTTAAATGTTTAAGTCATTTGAGGTTTTTTGTTGACTGAAATAAGATTAATCAAGATATTGGGTGTATCTGTTGGACTTTTAAAAATGCCCCCCACCCACCCATTTCACTCCATAATTCCAGGGTCTTTTCCCACCTGGTCAAGGTGCGACCATAGGAGTGGATTTCATGATCAAAACTGTTGAAATCAATGGGGAAAAAGTCAAGGTGAGTCGGGATATTCTTTTCTCCCCCCAATCGTTATCATTCTGGATAAAGGATTTGATTAAATGAAATGTTTGAGTAACTCCACAAATTTGTCACTGCACCAGTTCCGTAGATACACCAAATACTCAGCTCCGTATCCTTGACGACGAAAGCTCTACTGTCCTACTGTTGAAGCCTAGTCATTCCAATTTGAGATATCTTGTGAAAATTCATTCAGCCGGTTTGACCAAGTACAGGACTGTGAGAATGGGCATTCACTACTGTAATACCGCACTAGGAACTCCTGTTATCACCCGGAACATTCTGTAATAAGAAGCAGAGAGGCAGGAAGGAGTGTAAGACCAGAGCGTCTGGTGAGTTTGTAGAATCTCAATAGATATCAGTGATGGTTTTTGTTCTCAAGCATTTCACACAGCATCTGACAGCTGATTGTTGACTACTGCATGAGATACGATTAAAGAAAAAAAAAAGATGAAAGATCCCTGTATGCCCTATGGCGGTGGTTATTCTGATTACGCTAAAAAAAAAAACACAATTCGGTATATTGTGCAGCCCTAGTTAGTCTTCAGGTCACTTACCATCAACTGTCACCCAGGATTCTGAAAACTCACCAGATACTCAGGTCTTAGTAAGATCGCTTATAAAAGGTTGCGGTTATTCTTATTAAACTTAAATAAAACCGCGGCCCAATATAGCGTGTAGCCCAGAGACTGACGGCGTAACCGCGTCCCACAGCTGCAGATCTGGGACACGGCGGGACAGGAGCGCTTCCGCTCCATCACGCAGAGTTACTACCGCAGCGCCAACGCCCTCATCCTCACCTACGACATCACCTGCGAGGACTCCTTCCGGTGCCTTCCGGAGTGGCTGAGGGAGATCGAGCAGTACGCCAACAGCAAGGTGGTGACCGTCTTAGTGGGTGAGCGCTCTTTTTGGTTTCAGTTCCACGGTGGGACGGCACAGGCAGAGGGTGAACTGTGCGGATGGATGCATGTGACTGCCTCATGACTTATCGAAGCTATATAAAAAGCAATGTTACAGATTATAGTTTTCAGGGTGGTGGTGGTGGTGGGGCTCCCTGGCTCCTCTCAAGGTTTCTTCCTGTGTGCCACAGTCACCTCAGACTTGCTTTTCAGAGGGTTTAGATTAGTATAGATTAATTACATTATATTCGTTTGGATGAATTTTGATTAGATTAGATAAGAGCTTTATTGTCCTCGAGGAGATTCATTTTCACAGTTGTCAGGAATCGAAACACGGGTACATCCATACATTATATACACTCATTGACATAATTTATTGCTAACAGACATAACAACAGTCCAATATAGTTGTGAACCTAGGGTGCCGTTGAGTGCGGTAAGGGTATGGGGGACAAAGTGCACAGATGGTATCTATGACTGGATGGTAACAGTTAACAGTCAAAGAGGGGGTGAGACAGGTCAGAGAGATGATGCTTTGCTGCATTATGGAGAGAGGTCATGTATGAGTGCAAAGAATTTTGTATTAGGCTGGGGTACACTGTGAGGCGTGTTGTAGCAAATGTTTTGTTAAATGCACTGTGTAAATATATTTTGATTTAGTTTATTTGAAAAAGACACAATGGGTCAGTTGCAGTTTACCTAGCTTTGAGTTTATACCTCACGTTTTAAACTCATAGACCACAGAACTGCATCACGACTGGAGCATCAGTCCAAATCTGCGAAATAAGGACTCGTTCCAGCTGTAATGCAGTTCTGTGGTCTAGGGCTTTTAAACCTGAGGCTAGTCGCACTGCAGTTGACTCGGTGTAACGTCTTGCTGGCTGCTCTCAGGGAATAAAATCGACCTGACGGAGAAGAGGGAGGTGCTCAGGGAGCGGGCGGAGGAGTTTGCGGAGGCGCAGAGCATGCTGTACCTGGAGACCTCCGCCAAGGAGTCGGACAACGTGGAGAAGCTCTTCCTGGACCTGGCCTGCAAGCTGATCCGCGAGGCCAAGCAGAACTCGCTGGTCAACAGCGTGTCGTCGCCCATGCCCGGGGAGGGCAAGACCATCAGCTACTTGAACTGCTGCAGTTAGTCGGGGCCCGGGGGCCCGGCCGACTCCGCGCGTGGGACGGCGGGAGGCGCGGGAGTCGCCGTCGCTCTGCAACCCGCCGAGGGGGGGAGGAGGAGGAGGAGGAGGAGGAGGAGGAGGAGGAGATTCCGCGCGTCTCCTGCGCCTCCTGGTCCGATTCGCCCGCCCGTCATCGCGCTGCGAGCGGACAGAGCCTTCAGACGTTCGTGTGCCCCGTCGTCCCCGGAGAAGAATGTTAGCTCACGGGACCGCTGCCGGGGACGGGGCCCTCAGAAGTAAAGGGAAACCAGCCAGCCTTGTTTTAATCTCCACAAACACTAAGCCAGCAGTGGTGTTGTAATATTAGTTTTATATTTTATTAACCACTACCAATATTATTGTTGTTATTATTATTTTTTTCAGAGGAACCACACACATATTTATTTATGTGTGGACAAAAAAATTAATAAAATAAATAACAGTCTGACAAAGTATGGGAGATTATCGTGGTCCATAGCAGTGGAATAACTTTTCCAACCCATAGAATACTGCACTTGTGGGGACATTTATAGCTTAAGTTTAGAATGGCTTATTCCCTCTATAACGGGACTCAATATTTTAAACCAAGTATTTTACAAAAATAGTTTCTTTAAGTGTTGTACAAGTGATAGTTTTTTTTTGTTGTTGAAGAATTAGTTTTTTCCCCTAATTTTAACACTAAGGCTTCCTTCCCATATAAAGATGTATTAGAATAATACCACCTTTACGCTTGTTTTATTCTGCGATTTGTATTGGATGTACTGTAACGTTAACATCAGTGGTGGCAAAGTCAGAACAATGAAAGGAAACGGCATGCTAAATGTGTGCTTTTCAGCGTCCTCATTCAAATGACTTCAAACACGATGCTTTGTGCAGGAGCTTTGGCTTGTAGGCCAGCCAGTTGTATTTCCCCTCACATAGAGTAACTGCAGGAACTCTGGAGTCCTGTAAAAGCATAAAAGCATCCCTGTCTTTTTAAAGACTTTGTACACAAAAAAAATAATAATAATCATGATGAACAAGCGCTATAGCGTTATATTGAAAGAAGTTGGGATTGTAAACGATTTCCATCTTTTCTCGTTTGTGAAATGTTTTAGTTGGTGTATTCCATGGGTTTTGACTCTTAGAGGCATATTCGTAACCTCCGCAGCTTTCCTGAAAGAGTTGTTTTGATTGTGTGATTGACTTTGCATCCGTTCCTAGAGAAGCGTGAGTTCTGTCTCGATGTGATGGTGTGCTCGACGATTTGCCCCTTTGCTGCGCAGTTGTTTTCATGCTGAAGTCTCAACCCAGTCCGCTGTAAAATTAATCTTTCCTAGAGAGATCGCTCCCCCCCCCCCCCCTTCCAGCTGTAATGATAGCCCCTCTGAGTGCATCCCTATGGGTCACTGGGTGAAAATTATTACCCAAACCATTGACCCAACTACGTAAAAGCTGACAGAAATACACTGCTGCCTCCGGTATAGAATCGTTTTTCTTTGTAAGCAAAAGCAAAAAAAAAAAAGCCACTTAGGTTTTGAAGATATTAGCTTGCCCTCTTCTGATTTCATTCATATGTTACCGTTTTGTTTTCTCAGTTGAAGACTGAAACCCTCGTAATATTCAATTGGCCAGAGTGTGTTTTACGTTTTAAGCACGTTCTAGCTCAGAAGGAACAAGCTGTCCTTTCCCAGTTTTGTTTACACAATGTTCTTCAGCTGCTTTTGTGCACCGCATGGACCGTGCCAGATATTTTGAATGTCCAGCTTTATTTTAATCGTCTTTTTGCGAATAGTGGTGTCATAGATATTATTTTATACTAAACTGCTTTGTCATTGTTTGCCATCTAAAAAAAGACCTCATGTTGTTTATGTTAAAAGTAAATTTTTGTTGTACCAAAATTAAATGACCACTTGTTCAGACCTGTTCAGTATTTGGGTAAAACCTATAGTCTTGCAGCTCATGGAAATAACTGCTTTACTTTGTGTTACATCAACCTATTATTTTTAACTGTATTTACAAAATAAGGAAATGTGAATACCGTAGGTCTTGTTTTATTTTTGTTCAGTATTTTTCTACTCTATCTAAAGCAGATGCGCAAAAATAAAACCATTCAGAATGTACTGGTGTTTGGGGAGGAAATGTGAAATAATTTTTTGTGTGTACATCTTTTGTTTGTAATTATTTTACTTAATGCAAAACTGCTTGAATGTGTACAAATAAATGTCATGATAGCTCAAATATACGTTTAATACTTACATTAAGTATGTTTTTTTTCCCCCTTCGTAGTCTTTAATTGTAGCTATAAAAATATCAGCGTATTTTTGAAAATGAAAATGTCAAGGCCGCAGACTGGCTCATCCAGTAATGACGCAAATCCCAAGAGCCGTTTGGGCCTTACAGTGACGAGGCCTCTTTAATTGAAATTACTGTGGTTAGGAATCCACAGTAGAACAATCAGTGTAAAATCAACTCGAGTCGAGTGGATGTGGTCGCTGTTGGACTCATACGAACTCTGTTAGAGTTTATTTAACCCTGAGAATTTTTCTGTGTGGAACTTTGTCGTTCTCATCCTGTGAGGGGGGGAAAGTGTCTTTAAATTTTCCGTTTCATTCCATTCGTGTAGAGCACCATCAGCTGTCATGAGAGAGGTGTCTATGGCGCTGTCCCTGAGTTAGCTCTCCTGTAGCACGGTGTGAGCTCTGCTGGGTAAGATAGCTGCAGGTTCCTGTGAGTGGGCTCACATTCTCCTCATAGTGCACTGCAGTAACCTCAAAAGGCACAGGTTTGCCATTCCAGAGCGGCTGAAGAAAAATTGCATTTAAAAAAAAAAAGGATAAAGAATTTGTGTTTTATATTTACTGAATTTCCATTTACTGTGTCATGGCAGTAAACTCCAAACCCTTTTTTTCTGCAGAAATTCAAAAGGAGGGCACTCTCCACTCTGAACAAACAGAAAGAAGCCAGGTGAAAAGGCCCTGGTCGTCTCTGCCCTGTGGGCTTTACATTCAGAGCGCTGATTGTGTAACTGCAGCATGGGTCTGGATTTGGACCATTGAATGTATAAGAGAGGGAGCTGCAAGCCAGGGCCACCTGAATCTGTTAGCCGTGGCAGCAGTTCTCTCTCTAGGCAGGAATCCAAGCACTCTCTCTCTCTCACACACACACACACACTCTTTCTCACACACGCACACATTCCTGCTCTATCTCTCTCTCTCTCTCACACACACACACGTTCTCTCTTTCTCTCTCTCTCTCATACACACACACTCATTCCCTCACACACTATCTCTCTCTCTCTCACACACACACACACACACATGCTCTCTCTCTCTCTTTCTCTCTCTCTCTTTCTCTCTCACATACACACACACAGTCTCCTGTAGAACTGCCCATGGCAGTGAGCTGCTTGCATTGCACAGAACAGTGTGTGAAAGTAAACATTTTGTCAGTATTATTACATGGCCTGAAATCAATGGATTGGTGCAGTACCTTGATATTCATAAATAATTATGTTTCAAGAAGCATTTATTATTTTTTCCATGTTTAGTCAGTTTCACATATTGATGCTCCATCATATGTGGAATTAAGGACCCTTAATAATATCAGTCATATCATTATCAGCTAACAATAGCTAACAACTAACTCACTGGTATTGGCTGATAAAATAAGATTTTGGTGGTGCAACATCAGAAATATGGTGTCACAACACACAATTGCAGGAGGTGATGCGTTTGATGCTGTAAATTAAGTGAAAATGTCAGCCTGTGCTTATCTACTTATTTCAGGAATGTGAAAACTTGTTTATAGTTTACATGCTGTAGGTAGGCACTGGCATCAGCTAATGTTACTGACATATTACTGCCAGGGTTCTCATTGATATAGGATTTAACTTGCAGCTATTTGCTGCTTTTAGCATAAGAAGCTTGATATTTACAAGTCCCAGTGCATTTCTCAGTGCAACTCTTGTGAAAGTTTTGTTTTTTTTGGGCCCTAGGTCAGGCAGTGAGGTAAATAACCCATCTTTGCACTTAGTAGAATGTGAATGTCACGTGATTGTGCTTTTGCTGTTAACCACCTCGGCAGCATGCCTGTTTGAAACATGGTGGATATGGCTATAGGCGCAAATAGACCAATATACCGCAAGGTTTTATTATTATTATTATTATTATTATTATTATTATTATTTGCCCTTTATTTAACCAGGATGGCCAGTTGAGAACAGATTCTCTTTTACAGTGAGGTGAAGTGCTAAATCATGGCCGCTCCTCGTGCTGACGAGCGTTGGCCTCGGTGGTTACAGCCGCGGGCGGACATGGACTGTAAACTGCCAGCACTGGAGGTTGCCATGGCAACATTGCGTCTGTTTCTGAGCCTCACCACCTCCTCCAGCGTTGGACGGTGGGGCTTTACCTCAGACCCCGTGTTCGTCCTGAAGGGCACCGAGGATTCTCTTTGAAAGAGAGGTCTTTGTCAGCTTTTTCTACAGTATGTGCACATCTATTTGGGGCTTTAAATCAATCCTGAAACAGGCCAGTTCATATTGCATATGAAAATGAGCTCAACTGATAGCATGAATGTGCCTTTTAAAAGAAGATATGATAGAAGATAGAAGTGTATAGAGAATAAAGAAGATTGCTTCCATGGCTAATTCTGGCACATTTACAGAAATGTTATTAATGTGCGTTGTCCATGTCAAACGAACTAATAAATTAAATTAATGAAATAAAATGTTTTAAGTTCCCAGATGCTAAATTATTCTGAGAATCCAGAGCATTCTCCACATCCTCTCCTCCCTTGAATTCCATGCAGATGAGATCAATTTCAAACTATTTGTTTTCTGGAAAATGCTGACTGTTCATTATACCAGAAGAATTTAGGGAAGAACAAAACAAGATGGCCTTGCAAACCTCTCCTTGAATATCCTTGAAATTAGTTTTTTTAAATGGGTGGGACAGTTCATTATTTTTTTTAAACTCTGAAATGCTGCCATCTCTTTCTCGGGGGTATATTCAGCTCCGTCCTTCCATTTTCTTTCCTGGCTATATTGCTGACATTGGGTAATCCTGATAATTTCCTTATACTAATTAAGAGCTTCTGAGCATGGAGGATCCCTTCATTTGAGAATGTGACAATTTCATTAACAACACAATTAAGTTTGCTGTTTCAGAAACAGGATGTGTCAGGTCCCTTTCAACCATTTTTTATATGAAAGCTTCTTCATGACTTTAGGGCAAAAGGTCAGGGTAGGTTCTGGATGTCACTGTGTATAAGAGCGTCGGCCATGTGATTGTAATGTAATGTAGGTAGTAATAGGGACAGTGAGGTTTCATAAACCAAAAAATGGGTGGAGCTTCAATGAGCTGTCTGTCAATCTCAGGCTTATGTGAGCATATCAAAAGACTGCTCTCCACAGAAGAGCTCAGCTATTCATCCGAAACCTGAGTCACTGGTGGTGCGTTGTAGTCACACTCATTGTTTTGTTTTTAAAAGTCTCACTTTCCCATCATTCATAGCAGTTTAAATCCCCAGGCTCATTGGCCAGTGATGAAACTGGACTGTCTGGAGAAACTTCTCTGGAAATGATTTGCAGTTGACCTTTTGACCCCTCTTAGTTAAACTTTCACAGCGCGTCCGTTCCCCCACATTATCTGTAGGATTTGTGGGTAGATGTTTTTGAATGGGAGGTGCCAAAAAGCCTTGAGCCCCAAACAGACATAAAATCTGACATCAGAACAGAACTTAACTAATTAAAATCAGGAGGATTAGAGTCGCCACAGATATTCCACTTAATGAGCCTTGCGTTCCTTCTGCAAACTGCAGCACAGGACTCTAAACAAGAACAGTACATTGCCTAAGGCAAAAAAAAACTCAATGTGCTGTTTCCATCTAGGGAGAGTGTAAATTAATACCACACTGCTTATTATTTTCAATTAAAATATTTTTTAATTGAGTCAACCACGTTAAATTACCGACACAGTATATTTGTGATTAAATGCAAATGTCTCATTATTACCTGTTATAGGCAATAATGATGCTACTTAGTAAAAATCCAGTTCTTATTCTCAATGCCTCAAAAACATTCTCAGAATCTGCTGTTAAACAAACCATTGGCCTAAACAATGAAAGACTGAAACAGCAAATTACTCATATCATTCTGTCTTGAACAATCTGCCCTGTAATTGTTGCTCTAAAATCAGACCTAAACAACCAATGAAACACAGCCTGCGATGTCAACAGCTCCAAGCTCCTGCAATTATAATGTGCGGGAATGAGATCTCAGACACCATTTATGTCTATCTTTAGGGAAATTACACACTCTATTTCTGTTTGGTTCAGACAATGACTTGTGGTTATGGTCATTTTGGTTTAACAATGACAGGGACAGGGCTCAATATGTGGAATTAAATATTTAATATCTGATGTTTTCTTTCTCCAATTCCCATAACCCTGAGAGGTGTGAACTCCTTTTCAATGAACTGCAGTTAATCATAATCAAAAGATAAAAATTCTGACCACACACTACGATATGTCGGTACTTTTTATCCAAGCTCAGAAGATGAAAGATGTGTATATGGATGCATGCAGGGCAGAATTAGGCCAATCCCCTCTGTTAAGTGACATTTTAAAAAAAGGACAGTATAGAGACCCACACTCCCATCATTATTATGTCCTGAAATACCAAGAGCTCAGTAACTCAGAGCAAAAATCCACCCCAACCTGTTAGTCCTGGAGCTCACTGAACAAACACTGTCCAGCACCAAGAGAGAATAGAAACAAGCTGTATGTGACTGATTCTTTGACGTCAGTACAAAGCTCAGAAGATGAGTGTAAATTTTTACTTGTGGTGTCTGTGCAGGTAACAGAGACTGTATAAAGGCAGGTAATCACAGGCAAATTAATTCATGGGCGGATACAGCAACTGCAGTTTCCCCAGTGACCAACAGTGGGCACTAAATTACACTGTATTACTGTTTCACAATTTTGGCCGATAGTGGAAGCAACACAAAATGGTCCTTGTAGATCTTTAACCTGGGGGAACATGCACATGAACTGCACAGGCCTTGCTTGAAAATTGCAGGTATTGAAAGCATGCAAGGCAATGACAGTCAGGCCCTTATTACTGTGGGCTT
The DNA here is from genome assembly GCF_018555375.3 of Anguilla rostrata. Classification (NCBI taxonomy): domain Eukaryota; kingdom Metazoa; phylum Chordata; class Actinopteri; order Anguilliformes; family Anguillidae; genus Anguilla; species Anguilla rostrata. Next base: position 31,884,645 of record NC_057944.1, on the reverse strand, counting down.
CCTTTAGGATTATGATGGCCTTTAGTGAATGATGTGCACAAAAAATAGTTTTTTATTTATTTTTGAATCAATATCATTATCAATATATTTTCTTTGTTGCAAACTGTATCTCCTAGTCCTTCCCCTCCACATGCACTAAAGCCTTGCCACTTGCCTGGCTGTTCTGAACTGCATGGAAGGCAGCAATAGTGATTCATTATTCTGAATCACTCCACTTCTCTTTGTTGATATGCATTAATAGTTTAATGGGTTTTTAATAGCAGCTTAAAATGGGACAAAAGAAGATAAACAATGAGTGTGTGTTTGTGTCTGTGTGTCTGAGAGAGAGAGAGAGAGAGAGAGAGAGAGAGAGAGAGAGATTAAGTACTGTCTGACAAAGGGACAAAACAAATATATCAAATTAAGATCACCATCAAAGTGAACACAGCCAGTGAACTGTTTGCCTACAGAAAATAAATTATTGTGATATTTTGGTCTCAGTGTCCTGTTTTCTGCCAGATAATGAAACCCATCTGAGATAGGGAGAACAGGGACACAGAATCTGGAGAAACCGTTGGCCAAAAAGCCCAAGGTTAGGCAGCCAGAAGGTCTATAGCACAGAGCATTTGTAAAATCCAATATTTGCCGTCAACGCGAGGAGAGACTCAGCCACAGAAGAGGAAGAGCCCTAAGACACTATCTTTGTGTCTCTTCATATGAAGCTTGTAATGTTTTTGGTCTTTCATTAACCGTTATGAATCACCTATGATACAAGTGCCTGGTAAATAAATGTAATGTATTGCATACGTTGTTAAGAGACTGGAGAAGCAGTCGATGAGAAAAGATTGATGAATATTTATCAGTTTTGCCGTCATGCGAAAGAAATGCCGGAAGAAGAAATCGGATGTACTCGGTTCTCTTCGGGTCACGAGTCAGTGGCCAGGGTTGTCCATTGAACCGTCTATGCACTGAACCACTGGCGAACTGTATGGCGCTAGTTAGGTACAGTACTCACGACACGTTTTATTTATTTACGCGTGCAGACAATGCGTTTCTGTACAGCTTTAAGTGACGGTAAAGTCTAAACCTAAAGCGCATAGTTGGATTAGACTGGTTTAAGGCAAAATCAAATGAGGAAGTAGTACTCGTCTTGACAGTTAGCTCGCCAGCCGGAGAACAACAAAGCATATCGCGCATAAGAAGTACTTCATGTTTTCGCTTGCCAGTTAGAGCTGACACAAAACGTTTACTGCGGAACTAGAACTGGCACATTCATGTCGGTTATTATGCACTGTGTATAGCATAGCAAGCTAGCTTTCTCAGGGATTTACTGATTGATGATATCCGTTCCATTTTCCTTGCTGACTGGCTAGCTAGATTGTGGTTCCTCATAAACTCAGATCTTTCTGCAGGTTCCTTCCGTTCCTCCTCGTTGTGTCTTCCCGGATCACGTGAATCCCACAGTACAGCATACTGAAGTTAGTTGGCTGCAGCCTGCAGTACACAGGGGTCTCGCTTCTGTCACCTGTACCGCGCCTCCAGAATTTATGAGCAGCATGATCAATTTAGAATTAAGGACTGGTACACGACCCTTTATCACGGGTATCGTTTGCGTTGTACTTCTGTTAGGCTCACTTCATGTGCTTGCCTTGAAGACACAACTGCTATCTGTGCAGGGAAGCACCCATGCCATTCCTAACAGCCTGTCCTATAAGACCTATTATTTTTACCAGAAGGTAAGTGAATTTCATGTAGATTACAATTCAGTGACAGTGAGTTACAGCTAATTTTATAGCTCGTTCTCTTAAAGTTTAAATACATGTTTCATGTCAGATGTTATGTTATGAACCATCTGTCAGGTCTTGGATTATTTATTTTGTTTCATTATTAAAATGGCGAAGGACACTCCTGTAATACTTATTTATTTTGTAAATTCAGGATTTTCACAGTTCATTTGTATTGTTTAACATCCATGTGTGAACTGTCAGTTTACAACATTATAGCGGTGGATAATGAAGTTGAAACATGTAGCCATTTTACCAGCTGCAAGTCAGGTGATTCTTCAGTTTTATTTTGCAGAACATGAACGTAAGACTGTGTGAATTGCACATGAATACATGGAAATTTTGGAAATAATCCACCCATGTCTCACTTAGATATAAAGTAAGATTTTATTTAGCAGTAGGATATTGTAAAAATACACCGTGGACCGTGCTCAATGCCTGTACCAAATTTATTTGTTTCTGCTGAACTCATTAGTCGACTTCTGGCTTTGAAAGGATTTCCGTAATGTTTCTATATACTGGATCCCGACAGTACTGATTATGTATTGTCTCTGAAGACAATCAGGATTTCCCGCCCCACTACGGGTGGGAAAGCCGCCAAACTTCTGGCCCTTTTCCTGCTTGTAGGATCCCTTCCTAGCTGACACTGCCTCAGGCTTTTAAACAGTAGGAAGACTGAGAAAAATCAAATGACTCCTACTGATCACACTAGGCCAGAGGCTGTAATTAAACAAGGGCTGTCTGTTCGTTTACTTAAACAATGCGTTCTGATGCTGAGTATTGGATTGGAAAACAAGGGGAAGGTGGCTGTTTTGTTGCTTATTCAAATAAGAATATTAAGAACTGATTGTCAGAATGCAGGAATGGCAGAAGTTCAATGACAGCATTGTATTATTTACAATCTAAAGTAGTGGCACTGAGATTAATGTTAAGCTATGGCATTTTCAAGTTCAGTGTCAGTTTGAACTGTGCTGCCATAGTAGTATATAGGGTTTGTCAGATAAAATGGCAGTGCTTTAAAAAGCATGTACATTTCAACTGAAGGAGAAAAACTAGCAGTGTGTCACTTCACGTCTTGCATCTGAGGAATCCAGTTTGTCCTCAGTAAAATTGGGCCTAAACAGATTGTCTCACTGCCTGAGGAAAGGCCTGTTTTTCCAGTTTTTTGGCCAGATGCCTGCCAATCTGTGGAGCCAAGTAACCTTAATTGCAGCTGAACCTTGGCGTGCTCGGCCAAAGTTTTGTTTCCAAGCATCACTTCTGCTTGAACTGAACTTGAAGAAGAGTGAAGTTCTTTCCTGCCTTTGTCCCTGCCGCCCCCCCCCCCCCCCCCCCGCCCCCGCCCCCGAGCTAAAAGCAAAAATACTGAATCACTGTGAGATTTGCTGCCAGCTTTTCCATTCAGCGATATTTGGACAAAGTGATACATCTCATTACAGGCTACGGCTGAGTGGAGTACAGCTGACATATTGCATGCTGTCGGTAGGGTAATTTTTTCTGATTCACACGGAAGATTTAATAAAAAAAAATTTTTTCGTTTTTTTTCCTCAGGTGTAAAATATAGGCTATCACAACTTCTGCAAGTTCTGCAGAAGTTGTGATTCAAATTTTGAATTTGAATGTTGAATTGATTGCAAGATTTGCAGACATATCCTGCTACTGAATTTTTAAACATTTTGGGGGATGTTTTTTTTTTGGGGGCGGGCCGGGGGGGGGAAATAACAAGTGATCTACCAGTTGTTGAAAGGAAATCCTCTTGGCCACTGGCTGAAAGAGAGTGGGAAGTCCCATTATAGCAGCACTGCAAAAGACTACACCTTAGCAGCTATTATTAACTTCCATTCAATATTGAATTTTGTGAGCTGGGTGATTTACTTTCCTTTCTTATAGCTTGGTACTGTAGGCTATGGGAGGTAGGTCAGTGTGATTGTACGTTTGTGTCTCAAAACAGTATTGTTTTGAGTGAAAACTGCTGTACAGCTGAAGCTGAGCGGTAGGGAAGTGAGAGATGTGGGTGGCTAATGTTTTCGGTGGAGGTTTCAGTGCTGAAAGGACACGTTCTGATTTTTGTTCCATTTACCAGCGATGACATCATTTTTATACTCTAACCGCATGCTGAAAAAGCTTCTCATACAAGATGTGTTTTTATGCACCAGTCGTGGTGTCCTTAAGTTATCATTGTGCTCATTTAAATACTATATATTTAAAAAGCAGTTTTGAAAAAAATTGAATAGAATCTCTTTTTTGTGCCAGCTTGTGTATTACAGATGCTGTGTAAATAGGTAGCCTACAAAAAAACTCCAGGAAACGGCAATTTAAAGTAATTTCATAGGATGCTTGGTTGGCAAGCGTCACCAGTGCAGTCCATATGCACCATAGTATGGCATCTTAACGATGTCTGGAAAGCTTCAGGAAGAACATGACACCACTCTTGAAAAAGAAAGTGTATCGGCTCAGTCTTGGGTTGATGGAAGTGGAAAAATCTGTGTGAGGTTTTGTTCCAGAATGTTCCATAAATGCTCTAGGCTGTGACATGAATAATGTCAGTGTCATGATCCTCGAATCACGGAGCAACTATTCATGCTCTGTAGACATGGGCAAAGATACGCTTGTATATGCAGGAATGACTTAATGGGCGGTGAGAAAGATTAGTCAGTATCATTTGGCGGCAGTTAACATTGACCTTGTCTTCTAAGAGTGCACCAAACAATGCTGGGCCAAAATTGTGCCCCACACCATGGCAGAACCACAAGAATTCTTAACTGCTGAGTTTTAAAGTGTTTTTTAAACCTTGTTTCTTTCCCCTTTAGCGCCCTCACCTGCCTGTTGAAAATATGGACAGGATGTGGTGTCATTGTTCACCACTAGATGGCACCAAAATGCAGCCCTGTACCGAAAATCCAGACACGGAGTCCTTGCTTCTTATGCAAATCAAAGGGAAAGAGAACTTGGAGGAGGGTTCCTTTGAAAGTTCACACTCATGATTTGATTAACAAAAGCGTGAACTCTGCCCGTGTTCAATTTGTAGTGATCAGTGCTTTTTGTCTGCAAGCCGAGTAGTCAACACAAATTATTATACATAAGATATTTTACTGCTGTTGCTACTACCCCTTATTTTTTATGTAAGCACCCATGCCCTTGATTTTATAATCCACCATGGGGTACAGAGTCAGATAAATGAAGGTAATGTCTGTGCATGTTACAGATATAGGAACGCCACTGTGTGTTTTTTCAGTGTTGACTGTATCATGTGCCAAGACGCGTGACACGGCATGCATTCACATGATATTCACATTACTCTGTATTCATGTGACGCTGCCCAGAGTCCTTTTCAGTCTTAAAAAAGAATGTGGGCCCAAACAGAGCTTCAGGAAGTGTGTGCTTTGCGGGTTGGGGGTTGGGCATTACAGTTACAGAACAGTCACCACTTAAATGTGGCACGACATACAGTGCAATAGAAATCAGTTTACAGAACGTCTCTGTCAAGAAGGCCGCTGGTGTCTGTTTGACTCAATTCCAGGGATTGATGGAGGCAGCGGGGAGAATGAACACATTCAAAGTTTTAAAATCTTTTTTTGTTGTTGTCATTGGCTCATAAAAAGGCTGGCTCTGGGGAAGCGGGTTTGGGGCCTTTGAGCAGAAACTTTTGGGTGGATTTCAAGTGGGGGACGTCTCCTTGGAGGAGCACAGCGGTGTCTTTGGGCTCGCCGCCCTGTGAAGTTATCAGACGCTTTTTTTCTTCCTCCTCCAGAAAGCCAAGGGGGGAAGATTATTGCAGAAAGGGAAGATACTCGGTAATTTGATGAAAGGACGTTGCAGAGCTGTCGCTAAAGCGGAACTAATGCGCCTTCCCTTCAGACTGGCTCTGGAGTTTTAATACAAATTGAGGCTAATTATCCCCCCGTCCGACCTCGGGGTCGCCCCGTCACAATGCGGGCGTGGCTCGGGGCCAGAGGACCCGCAGATCAAACCCGCCCCGCGATTGGCCTGGATCCCCCGCAGGTCCCTGATCGTCCCTGTCCCTCCCTCTCTGTGCCTGTCCCGCGGCCTTGTTCCTGCGATATTAAAGCTTTGTTTTATAGCAAATTACATTACATTACAGGCATTTGGCAGACTCTCTTCTCCAGAGCGACGTACAACATAACATAAGTGTATAACCATAACCAGGAACAAGTGTGTCGAAAACCCTAGAGAGAAGTACCGTTCCAAGTGCAGAAGAGAGCAAATCGATTTGTTCTCTGATAATATGGCCATCAGCATAGCAGTTAGGTTGAAACATGGATGATCTGCTTGTATGGGCTTGTTTGTCTATTTTCTGTCCTTAAAGTGCTGTTTTGTGGAATTGACTGTCCTGTATCTATGTTTTGTTGCTTTGCTCTGTTGTAGATCGACCACTTTGGATTTCTTAGTAATGCCACGTTCAAGCAGAGGTACCTCGTCAATGACCAGCACTGGCACCAGGAAAACGGCCCAATCCTGTTCTACACTGGGAATGAGGGAGACATCACTTGGTTCTGCAATAACACAGTAATGACTTCTTTTTGCCCTTCAAACAGATGCTTCCTGTTAAAATGAAGGCCTGGGCTGCTGGGTGGCTCATTCGGTTAAAGAATCTTTCTGAGGTGCATTGGGATGAGCCCCACAGTCTCGAATGAGCCAGTGCTGACTGTGGCTGGTAGCTGTATATGGCTACGCACGATTAAGTCCCTAGGGCACTGGGAGGTTCAGTTGGTTAGGGGGTCTGAGTTTCATCACTCTCTAGTGACGCCCGCTGGTCGAGTGGGTGCCTGCGGACTGCAAGCCAAAGCCACATATGAAAGGTCCTTCCTCTGATGCCGCTCTGTGTGAGCTTAGCTGTAGTCTACGGTGTGAAAAGAAGCATCTGGAGACACCGTGTATTTTGGAGGAGAACCGCAGATGTCTACACTCTACCGAATCGGCAGTGGGGGACGCATATGAATGCGGCTGCGGTTGCAAATAGCTAATTGGACATTCCAAATTAACACCACGTTGGGTGCTAATATTTTTAAAAAATTAAGACTTGGCTTTTGCTGTATTGGGTGAAATTGAGCTGCAGGGGCACTGGTTCTCACTGGCCTGTGTTCGCAGGGCTTCATGTGGGACGTTGCGGAGGAGCTGGGAGCCATGTTGGTGTTCGCTGAGCATCGGTACTACGGAGAGTCCCTACCTTTTGGAGAGGAATCCTACAGTGTAAGTACAGTCATCAAGACTCTAGAGGTGAAATTACAGTGGATTGTGTGTTCTTGTGCTACTGTTCGACTTTCAGAAAGCCATAGGCATTATTCTCAAATTCACTAAGGTATTGTAATTATTCCAGCTGGGATTCTGAGCACTGGTTTAAGATGGTTTAAGCTGTGTTTTCAACACGTCTAGATGGTCTGCGGCTGGTCAAAGCTGGTCAAAGTCGGTTAAGCTGGTAGAGTAAGCTGGTGGCCAAACTAGTGGACTAGCTGACTGAACAGGCTGATCAGCTCGTGAACAGCTGGTTGACCAGCTAAAAGTGTCAAAAACAGTTTAAACCATCTTAGGCTGGTTTCAGCTGGAAGTTTCTGCGGGGTTCTCAAATTCTTTGTCCAATTCTAGCAATTTTCCCTGACCTTCTGCATAAGAGTGATAATGACTACATTACTGTGGTTGTGGAAGGGGAATTGAGCTGATTAGGTCCTGACCTAGTTCCCCTAGCCAGACCAACGGCTTCCGCAGTTAAATTTACATTACCTTGCATTCATTTAGCAGACGCTCTTATCCAGAGTAGCTCGCAGTGCAAGGTTAATGTCAGCATCAGTGTGATGTTATTACCGCTTGTCTGTTGAGGCAGACGCTTGTGCCTCTCATTTCTCCACATCGCTGAGTGGGACTGCTTTCGGGCTTCCTCCTCCTCCTCTTTAGGATGCTAAGCACCTGAACTACCTGACGTCGGAGCAGGCGCTGGCTGATTTCGCGGTGCTGATAAAGGCGCTGAAGAGGACCGTCCCGGGTGCGCGGGACAGCCCGGTGATCGCCATCGGGGGCTCGTACGGCGGGATGCTGGCGGCCTGGATGAGGATGAAATACCCCCACATTGTCGTTGGGTGAGAAGCTGTCGGTGTTTTTCAGAGAACTGCCTCTAAAACAAAATAAACGTCTACAAGTAAGCATCAGCCATGTCACATTTAATCATTCACCTTACAGCCATATCTGGAGTGACTTACAAAGTTCTTGAATCTCACAATGAATTTGAGGGTAATTAACTGTCTGTAATTATGGTTGTCTTGCGTTTCTCTGGATTTTGGATGAGACCTTTAACCTAAGGTCCAGATCCCATGGCACTCCCAAAAAAGGGTAGGGGTTCCCAGATATCCCAAACTGGCACTCTCAACCATGGCCCACTAATCGTCCCCCCGTTTTTTTTTTTGGCTTAATAATTCCCTCCTCCTCTACCTCAGTTGAAGTGGGGTGAATTACTGGTGCAAAATGGCTGCCATGCATCACCCAGTTGGGTGCTACGTTAGTGGTGGTTGAGATGAGGGCTTTGAGATAACCAAATAAAGACACTATGTGAATGAAATCTATTATTAACTGTAATTATAATTAATATTTAATAATTTAATTTATTAGTAAATTCTGAATAAGTAATAATAATAATAATAGGGAGGAATAGTGTGAAGTGTTGACAGCATACTTTATGTATGAGACCATGATAGTACTGTTTGTCACTCTGGATAAGAACATCTCCTGACTGAATGTGTTGCAGAAGAACACCTTGAGACCTCTGTGATATCACATGACACACGACCGCTACACCAGGGTGCATTTTTCATGTGGAGACGTTATCGTTCATGATTTTGATTGGAATAACCACCGTTTTAAAAAAAAATGTTTTCGTTTTCAGTGCCCTGGCCGCCTCTGCTCCTATCTGGCAGTTCACAGACATGGTGCCGTGTGACGTCTTCTACAAGATCGTCACCAATGATTTCCACAAAGCCGAGAAAGGCTGTGCGGAGAGCATCAGAGGATCGTGGAAGGCTATCAACAACATCACCTCCACAGGTGCGTCGCCCTGTATCACGGAACGTTCTGTGGAACTCAAGGTGTCTTATCTTATGACAGTTGTTTTGATTTTCACCTACTCCATTGTAATTTATCACATTTCAGCCACAGTGGATGTTCCTCACTGCTGTTGAAAACAGTTCTTTTATTTATTTATTTCTTTTTTTAAACTAAACTTTTCCTCCTCTAGCCGAAGGTCTCCAGTGGCTGTCCAGCGAGTTCAGCCTGTGTGCCCCTCTCAAAAACAAGGTGGAAGCTGCAGCTTTCAAGTCCTGGCTCCAGGAGACCTGGGTCAATTTGGCCATGGTTGATTACCCGTACGAGGCCAACTTCCTCCAACCGCTCCCTAGGTGGCCAATTAAGGTAAACGGAATGCTCTCGTCATCAGTTCCATCAGCATCACTAAACGCTGCTGAGCTTGCCACCCAGCCACCCGGATGATGAGCCCCGGGTCCAAACATCCTATGCAGGAGATTTTTCTCACACGTCAGGGAATACAATTCCTGGTCAGAAAATTAGAAGAAATGCTAATTATAGCGGAATTGCCTCCATTTAGCTACAGACAGTTAAAGAAATTCATGATTCATGAATTGAAAATATCGTTATAGAACATTTATGGGAATTTTTCAATTTGTGAATCAAGTCTCAGTTTTTTGCCTGAATTTACTGAACTTGAATGGAATTGAATTAAAGCTGGCTGTATGCATTTTTAGCTGTTGATATGTTAACCCTTTGAAGATTAGGTTGTTTGGATTGTTTCTTTCAAAATTCAAAACTCAGTGTTCTAGAACCCCATTGCTTTCAGTTACCAGTAGTGATTGTTCCATCAGCATTAAAATGTTCAGTTAAGAAAATTCTAAACACGTATTTGTGATCTTACACTTTAAAAACAGTTAATTAGCTGTTAATTAAAAAAGACCTCAGGACTTCAATTTCTGTACACACACAAATATGATTGTAGATTAAATTGTATGCACTCAGTTTTGTGTATACATTTGAATTTATAAAATACACATCTTTTATTATAAAATATTTTTATCATATAATCTTACCTCTGTTAAGGTAAAACGTTGTAATACGTTTGCCGATGCAAAAAGGCAATTCCTGCTCCAGTGCTGCTGCCCGGCCTGACAGTTTAGGTAAGACAAACAAACAAAAAAAAACAAACCACACTTTTAGCTGCTGGGCTGGGAGTGGGTAATGTATGCGGCCCCTATGGGTGGCGTAAGCGGTTTAGGCAGCGGGCGCAAAGAGGGCCCTTTTTAATGACAAAGCTAATGTGATTATGTGAGTGGCTGCGAGGAGGGGCCATTGAGGGCTCGGCGGAGGGAAATCTGTTGGCTGAGCTGAATGTATGGGCCTAATCCCGTCTGAAAAGTAGGTGGAAGATGCCTCACGGAGCAATTGCATTTTTTTTTGTTCGGGGTGTAAATCTGGGGTAGGACATGTCTGTAGCCCTCCTCTCCCCCTGGCCTCCTCCTCCTCCTCCTCCTCCTCCTCCACGGGACCAAAACAAAAAAAGGGGGCCTTAGTAACAAGTCTCTACCCGACCGGAGAGCCACGCCTCACTCCAGCCAACTGTGCCTAGGCTCTCCAATTCACAAAGCCCTCCCAAAACACGGCGACTGTCACCACGGCAACAACATCCATGACAGACTCTGCTCTGAAAGACCCCAAAAAATATAAATAAATCCTGACACAACACCATATCAAATACCGCCATGACAGCTGTAGACGTAGAGTCATTTCAGCTACAAGCAAATGGCGATTCCTAACGCAGCTTTTAAAAATGACCACGATTGTCTTAAGCGGTGATTAGGATGCCTGTATGTATTTTAGAGAAAATGGCCCATTCATTCATTAATGTCATCTTTAAACAAACTTGCCTTGTTCTTTGCCAGATTTCCTTACAATAGGCTTCACTCAGTTTCATATGCAAATTGGCGGTTTGATGCGTGCTTGGAGGGTAAGGCAAGGGGTCTGGCCATGAAACGTGTCGGAAACAGATCAGAACGCGGACAGCCCTTATCAGCTCCTGCCCAACAACATTAAACCGGTGTGTTCCAGGCCAGTTTGAGCCCGGCTGGAACTGGATCGCGGCCCGACGTTTGAAAAACAAACACATGAATATTTATCAAACGGAGAACGTGCACTGGGTGTGCACGGACTTAAAGACCGCATGTGAGAACCGGCAAACCGCTTTCCCTGCAACACCCAACATGGTGATAGCAGCACGCGGCCGTAGCAACAAGAGTGTCCTGTCTTTCGTGCGACATCGAACCCAATGTTACATTAGTAACAACGTCTTAATATTTAATTGGTAGATGGGTTGCTTTGTTTTGGCCAATAACATGGCCTGCATGCGCCTGCATGTGAGAGGGGAGGAGCTTAGAGAGATGAATTAGAGAGGAGAAAGCTGTTGATGAAAAGATGAATGGAGGCCGATTTGATAAGTGTTTGGAGTGTCACTTAAATAACACAAAGGGTGTATTATCCTAAAAGATTAAACTCAGGAAAAAGCATTTGGTTGGACGTTCTGTGCGTTTGTAAATCCGCCTTATAAGGGTCCTCTACTTTGTCTGCTTTGTAAATCCAATCAGTTTCCCTGAGTTCAATGTTTTTAATCAGCAAGCTTTTGTTGGTAAAAGTTTTTTCAAGCGTTTGTGGAATATAACACACATAAATATTCACATGAGGTCAAGTTCTGCCAACAACAAAGCTAGATCACTGGCAAGGCTGTAAAGGAAAAAATGAAAAAATGTTAATTAAAAAAATCACCAGAGGCAGTTTCCCTGAAAGGACCGAGGGTTTGACCTGCAACACCCAACGGTTTCTAAGCTCATGGCTACTTGCAGGGGTGTCACCTGGGATTTTGGGCCCCACCACCCCAGGAGATGCTATGTTCTAATATTTTTTGAGGGCCCCTGTCATTCAGGGTCATCCTAACTTCACCCTCTCCCCCTACCTCCATTCCCTTATGGCTCCTTGTATGCGTTTCTGTCTCTGTGCTCCAGTCACTTTGAGGGATGTTAATGGCTGTGTGCTCCAGTCATTTTGAGGGATGTTTATGGCTGTGTGCTCCAGTCATTTTGAGGGGTGTTTATGGCTGTGTGCTCCAGTCATTTTGAGGGATGTTAATGGCTGTGTGCTCCAGTCACTTTGAGGGGTGTTTTTGGCTGTGTGCTCCAGTCATTTTTCTGGGTTTTTTTTGGCTGTGTGTTTCCAGGTTGTCTGTCAGTATCTTACTCACCCTACGGTGCCAGACCAGCAGCTCCTGCAGGGCATCTCCAAGGCTGTGAAGGTGTACTACAATTACACAGGAAACGCCCCCTGTCTCAACATGTCTCAGACTGCCACTGGAAGCTTGGGGGCCATGGGCTGGTACTACCAGGTACTGTGATAGTATTAGTGTGTAACCCAGGCAACGGTTTCGGCTGAGTAGCGTAAACTAATGTGGTGGTGCAATAACAAATATGCCCGGAAGCAAAGAAAAATTGTGGTTTTGTGAAATTATGTTGACATTGGAAGTTTCAAGCAATGATAATTAAAAGTGCAACAGGACTGATCTCAACTGCGCCACTTCTAGAGTGTGCACTTTCATAAATGGTGGTTTGCCGGGACAGTGTACTGGAAAACCTCTGCTCAAGGTAAGAGAGACAGACTTGGTTTTTATTGTTCCCGTTTCCAGGCCTGTACGGAAATGGTTATGCCCATGTGCTCGAACGGCGTCGGGGACATGTTCGAGCCCCAAGCGTGGGATTTCCAGGCCTACGCAGAGGAGTGCAGGGCGCTGTTCGGGGTGACCCCAAGACCTGACTGGGCCGACACCATCTACGGAGGCAAGAACATCAAGTCCCACAGCAACATCATCTTCAGGTATGAAGCACCCACACCGCTCTACGTTTCTCTCGGCCGTGCTCATTTCTCTCGTTTTCTTACGTCTTAATCTCCCCAACAGCATCCTCGAGCAAGTGCGAGAAGTGTGAAACAAAGTTTTAATCCGTTCAATTATAGAGTTTTTTTTTTTTTGTTTGTTTATTGAACTGAAAGCGATGGTGCTTTCCTTTGGAAACTGAAGTTTGCTTTTATGTGCGCACCTTGTTCTGAATAAGTAATGATATGCAAATTTATTTAAAAACACTTCCGTTTATGTGCTCCAGTTTACGGACTTATTCCTCTCTGGATAAAAGATGGATTATCAGCTGGGTGTGAGGACTCTGAAAATATTCTTGAAACGACAAAAGCCTTTAAAAAAAAGATGAAAAAGATCCTTTAAAAAGCAGAGATTTTCTTTTGTGAATGTAGGGACGTAAAGGGGAGGTTCTTGGCATGCCTGCTCGTTTGATTGGCCAAAAGCCCACGGCCCTTATTTGCTGGGGTTTGTTTTTCGGTTCTTTTAAGCACAGCAGGAAAGATGCTTCATGTTAACAGTTCTGTGTTGACATTCAAAAGGCTTTCTACATCGTACAGAGAAAGCAAAAACATTTAAAGGGCACCGCATTAAAAAATAAATGCCGCTGAGACCGTCAGGTGAAGCAAAGCTTTCCTGAAATTAGTAATAAATGTTTTTTTTTGTTGGTTTCCACCTCACTAATTTGAAGAGAAGGTGAGGAACAAAATTAAACTTTATTCTGAAATGGGTGTACCAGCTGGCTCTAAGTCTAATTGCATCTAGTGCGTGTTTGGCTATGAGGGCATTTTGACAGATAATTCTAATAGTATTATCAGCAAAATACTCTGTGTAAAATCAACACGGAGAGTACATTTTACACTGATACAACACTTTTTCCCCCAGTTTGGATGCATATGAATTATATAAATTATGTTACAGTTGAAGTAACATTGAGGATTTTAATGCTGCCATTGTTATAAGTTATAAGAAGTTTAAACATAACTGAAACTGTTTAAACTTGCTGTTAGCATTTGGTAAATTATTAATTATCCCACGAGAACAGTTTTTATGACCTTGTTAAATAGGCATCCAAACTTGCCCATTCTGCATAACTGACATTGTGCAGTTGGTGGCAGTTTGGGCGTACACTTCAACTTGGTATTAACAGCAGCGATGCTGCGCGAGGACACGGACGCTAACGCAGGTCCGGCTGCCGTTTCCGAATCGTGACCCCAGTTAATCGCCCCCATCTGGTCCTGACGTGCAGGACAGTCGCCGGCCTGTGAGAGGCCGTTAGCGCCCGCCGCTAGCGCCAGCCGGTGCTCCCCTGCCGCGCCGGGCGCAAGGCCGCGAGCCTCCTGTCCGGCTCACCCCCGTGCTAATGCGCCATTAGCCACATTTACATTTCGCCATTCGGCAGATGCCCTAGCGCCGCGCGGCTTCCACGGCTTGCCTTTGATTTACACGTAATCCGTTTATGTAGCTGGATAATTTACTGACACATTTTACCTCGAGTAGCAGCTTACGCAAGGGTTCAAGGGCACTGTCCCTTCTGCAGGCATGAGCTGAATTTAATACGGCATACATCTATAAATATGCATTTGCATGTAGGTATTTCATCTGTAATATGGATTTCTGTCCTATTTTTTTATTGTTTGATTTGTACCTCTGTGCTCTCTGCAAAGCAAGCTATTGTGACACCATTATGATTGTAGTTTATAGGTACATTTTTGGGAGGTGTTTTGTAACAAAAGACTTTTTTTTTTTTAACCAAAATTCAGTCCGTGCTCTAGAATTCCATTAGTGATTGTTACATCGTAATTACCAGTAGTGATTGTTACATCAGCATTTGAATGTTGAGTTAAGAACATTCTAATCGCATATGTTGTCATATCTTAAAGGGTTTAACCTGCAAACTCTGAGGCACAATGCCAGTTCCCTGACCATTATTCTGCACTGCTAACGATGTATCCTAGCAATGGCGGCCTGGACCCTTGGTCGGGTGGTGGAGTAACCAAAAGCCTCTCGGACTCCCTGGTGGCCATCGTGATTCCAGATGGGGCCCATCACTTGGACCTGCGGTACAACACTAACTACGACCCCCAGTCCGTCATGGACGCCCGGGACACGGAGGTGAAGTACATGAAACTGTGGATCAAACAAGCAGCAAACTCACCATGACCACACTCCCCTGACCTTGTGGCCCACCCCCACTACTCCTAGCTGACATGACCACACCCCCCAGACCTGGGCGCCACTCCCACCACTCCACCTACCTGTCATGACTCCGCCTCCCAGACCCAGGGCCACACCCTCTACCACAGCCAGCCACCCTGACCCCACTACTCCTGACCCTGAGACCACTCCTACTCCAGCTATGGAATCCTGTCTTTATTTTCAGGCTCATGATTCCGGTACTATGAGCCTGACCAGGCCAGATTTACAATGTGATACCGTATGAGATTGCTATGTCCGAATTCTGAGATGTGCTTTACTAATAAACTAGCAGTCAGTGACTTCTTCTGATGAATTGTGATCCTGTGTAGGTGGGGCTTCAGATTGAAGCTGCAATTCAAGATTATCACTAATGCAGTCTAAATCGTGGCAGAGCCAATCAAATTTCAGGAAACTAATCTCATAAACTGTCACTGTCACTTGTCCAGGCTCTGTAAAGACCAAGCATGTACGGTTTCCCAACCTCATGTTTCACTGGTATTGGTTATAACACAACCTCTCTTGGCGTAGTCCTTGCTCAGTAGGTTTGTGCTTGACCCTTGCAGGCTGCCAGGCTGTCAGCATTTAAATCTGTTGACTCATTGGAGCAAATGTGATGAGTCGTTGATGATGTCAGATTTATTTACCAAGAGCTGGTGCCTTTGTTCATTTTTCCTCTTTCCATCTTAACTTTGTTTTGCATTTTCTTCCTTATTTAACATTGGGAATCTTTACAAATTTCTAAATTGCACTAAGGTTAAAAAGAAAGGATATTATACCATACCTAAAGGTGACAGGTTTATTTTTTGTTCATCTTTTGGATTCATCAGTATTTTATATTGTTGCCACTATATTTTGATTTTGAGTGGAAGTTTGAATTGACACACCATTAAAAAGTAGTAGTAATATTTCATATTTAATAGCAATAAAGTAATATTTTCTGAATTACTTTATTGCTTTCAATTATTTCGTTTTTTACCCCACTTCAATATGAATTGTCATTCTGAAATGTATGCATGATTTAAATCCATATCTGTCATCTTTTTAAAGGATAGTCAAAGTTTGAATTTGATTTGTAACCATGTCAAATGGAATGGAAACATTCTTCAGGGATTTAAAAAAAATACTTTGAAAAATTAAATCAACAAGAGTTTTGCAGTTACAGTCAGGCAATTGTAACACACATTTGTCATTTTTAGATAGTGTGTGTATAAAGCAGGACATCTAATTTAATGGTTTGAGATTCTGAGTATTGTGACACCAAGAAATTCTGTTCTGCCTGAATTGTTGTAATTTAGTGAGTTGAGATTCTGAGAGATGTCACACACAGAAATGGTCTGTTCTCCGAGCCTTCTCCGTGTCTTTCTGAATGATCTTCAATGTGCTGTTCATATACATGAACATTTTTGCTCTGGGGCTGGACCCAATAAATGTTTTTTTACACTCTATGGCAGTAATGAAGTAATTTGTTATTCTGACAGACGAGCACTGTGATTAAAAGAACCACCTTTCCTCTCTTGTTTGCCTGTTGAATGCATTTGTTGGAGATTGATGCATTTAGACTCCAGTGTGAAATTACCCTGCTAGTTCTAGTTAATTATCTTAAAATGACTCTATTCGACTGCCTGTCTTCTGCACACTTAAGAATTTTATCTTCGGGTTAACACTTTTCCTTTTTTGCCTCTGATTTCTCTCTTCACCAGCTGGAATTTTTTTTTCCTTGTCCACGGATGTTTTGTGTTTTTCAATCACCATTAACAATGGTAGCATGAACGACGAAGGATTGTTTGTTTGCGCGTCCGTGGGATTTTGGTTTTGCCAGCACTTTCGGCCACCGAGTCTGCGCCACAAGCGTTCTCCATGGCGATCGACGTGGCGGTGAAGTGGAAGAGGGGTTTTTTCCCGCTGATAAGCGAAGATAATGCGGCTGTAACATTGGGATGCACTAATTGTGCTAAATGGTTTTGTGAGCCTATTGAAGCCCGGACAAAGGGCTGTCGCTCCTCTCTCGGGAATAACTTTTCACTGCTTCCCACACCCCCTTTTGTTCCTCGGATAATGATTCAGCTCAGAGCAAACACAAATGTGCAGGCCCGCCTTTTTAAAACTCTGCTATTATCGGTCCCTTTTTGGGCACCCCCATATAATTTGAATATTGTATGTCGTGTGTGTGTGTGTGTGTGTGTGTGTGTGTTTTTCTAAATACCATTTTTTACATTTTGCAATTGTATAATCTATTATGAAAGAGTAAAAATACATCCGTGCAAGTGTGAACATATAGGACAGGTCTAGCCTTATCCACTAGCTAAATGCGACCCAGAAAACTTCTCTGGTGGAAGTTCAATTTCCAAAAGAGCCCCCAAACTCAGCTTCCTTTTATCGTCCAAAATGGGAATAAATTCTTTAACTGTGACCTGCTGGACGTAATTCACCGTGGGCTGAATTTAACTGTCCAATTAGGCCATCGAGTCCAGCTGTCCACCGTCCTGAAGCTGACACACAAGCTCTAATATAGAGGGCGAGCTCCGTAATCCCCAGGGAAGATAGCTACTCAGTGACCATCTTATTCATTTGTTTACTTCCTTGTCCAGGCCTTGAGGTCATGTGCTGCTTCATAATTAGGGAAGAGGGTCACGTGACCTGCAGTCATTGGGCGACCCGCGTCGGATGAGGAAGAGGAGCTGCTGTTAGCGAGAGCGCCTCTGACCTTGCATGTGCTTCCGAGTTTAGACTTTGAGGACGGCCCCTCCCGCCCTCCTTTTGACTACAGCAGAAACTGGGTGCTTGGGAACAACTGGGCACACTGCGTGAAAGGCCGGATTGTGTGCCAGAAAAAAAAAAAGGCGGAGGAGTTTTGCTGCGTGTTCTAAAAGAAGAGTTGACTCTGCCAGCCTGCTAAATGCATGTGTTAGTTAGAGGAGCATGCACATCAACATGTTTTCATGGACCTACCTTGAAAATATCTAGGATTTTATTTGTATTGCAGCAACGGTTTTTAAACAAGATTCTATTACATCTGCTTAGTGCTTTGCATGCAGCTATGCAAAGTGTTTCACTGCGATTTTGAAACAAAGTGAAAGCATAAGGTAAAAAAAAAAATACCATATATACATCACAGAAAACAGAATAGGAACAGATTCTGAAACATTTTAGCCGTAAGTACATGTGAATGGCAGCGGTCCTGGTAAACGTGTCTGCTCTCATGTCCTCTGATCTCATTCAGCCGCGGCTTGGGGTGCCGGTGATTTAATAAAAAGCCAATCGAAGAAGAGCAATAAAGAGGCTAGTGGGAGGTGTGCGCGCAGCAAAGCGGCCGTGTCAGGGCTCCCGCGGACAGACCTGCGGGGATCCCCAGTCACGCCCTCCTTCAGTGACAGCCGTGAAGCCTTTAAATTGCTATACCTAGACAGCCAGGGCTTTGCGCTTTGGGCCCCCCTGCTACTAATATTATTAATACCATAGACAGGATTGGGGGGGGGGGGCTTGGCTGGGTTATGACACACAGCTGCAAGCATGAATTGTGAGAGGACTGGGTAAGGTCTTGTAGCTGCTGTTGTTGCTGCTGTAGATTTGTAGAGACTCTGTAAGGTCCCGTAGCTGTTGCTGCTGTAGATTTGTTGAGCCTGGGTAAGGTCCCA
This sequence comes from Anguilla rostrata, assembly GCF_018555375.3. Taxonomy (NCBI): domain Eukaryota; kingdom Metazoa; phylum Chordata; class Actinopteri; order Anguilliformes; family Anguillidae; genus Anguilla; species Anguilla rostrata. Next base: position 31,866,088 of record NC_057944.1, on the reverse strand, counting down.
TAGCTGTTGCTGCTGTAGATTTGTTCAGACTGGGTAAGGTCCCATAGCTGTTGCTGCTGTAGATTTGTAGAGACTGGGTAAGGTCCCATAGTTGTTGCTGCTGTAGATTTGTAGAGACTGGGTAAGGTCCTGTAGTTGTTGCTGCTGTAGATTTGTAGAGACTGGGTAAGGTCCCGTAGGGACTGCTGTAGATTTGTTGAGACTGGGTAAGGTCCCGTAGCTGTTGCTGCTGTAGATTTGTTGAGACTGGGTAAGGTCCCATAGCTGTTGCTGCTGTAGATTTGTAGAGACTGGGTAAGGTCCCGTAGCTGTTGCTGTTGCTCCTGTAGATTTGTTGAGACTAGGTAAGGTCCCGTAGCGACTGCTGTAGATTTGTTGAGACTAGGTAAGGTCTCGTAGCGACTGCTGTAGATTTGTAGAGACTGGGTAAGGACCCATAGCTGTAGATTTGGTCTTAGGAGTTTATATTTTTTGTGCTTTTGTGTTTTATTGCAGAAATTGTTAATAGAGGGATTCCTTCTGTACTTCTTTGGATTCTATTATTCTGGTGCCACTGAGGAAAAAAATAATAAATATTTCATTGATAATATTTATTGGTTGTTCAGTTGGTTCTTTATTTGGTGGAATAAAATTATTCAAAAACAGAACAAATTACAAGATATTTTTTGTTTGTTTGTTTTCTCATAACGCCTGAACAAACTGTGATTTACTACTTAATGCAGTGCTAGATCACAGCTCTTCACACGGTCTTTCTCCAGGTTCAGTTACCTGCGCTCCTCTGCGGAAATGAGTCCTGACACTAAAAATGGTGGTGTGGGAGGGAAGGGCGGGGGGGGGCTTGGGGGAGACACCCCTTGTCTGCCCTCTCGCTAACATTTCTCAGGACTTTGAGAAGTCATTCATATTGTCACCCCACTCCCACCCCCCCACCCACCCCCCACCCCCCACCCCCCTAACCGATTCTGCCCCTGCCATCAATCTAGTTTGTTAGTAGTACTGGGGGTGACCCTGGGGACCCGTGTGTGTGTGGACCCGCCTGCGTGCCAGTGCTCACACACACAGACCACACACTGGCGGCCGGAGATGACGGCTCGCTACGTGTCACATCGCGTCCGTCCAGGGCAGGGTGCAAGCATTGTGGGATTCCTTTTTTGTTTAGGGGGAGCAGGGGGGTGGGCGGGGGGTGATGCGGTGGTGGGTTGGGGTACACTCAAGGGTGATGCAGGGGTGCATAGTTTGTGAATTCCCTCTTATAGGGGGAGGGGAGGTCCGTGAATTCCGTCTTATAGGGGTAGAGGCAGGCTCTGTGGTGAATAATGCATTTAACCAAATAAATACTACTTTGCTGCACTTTTGAATTCAAAGGATGTTTGTCTGTTCCCATCAGACAAACCTAAATGTGAATGTTCCATGAATATGTGACAAAATTTTATTTATACAATTCCATTTATTTTTCCCAACGCAGTTTGAATAGACAAGACCGCTATGTGAAATATACAAGACCAGATGTGTCAAAATGGCCCCAGACTCTTACTTTAATATGAACCCCCTCCCCTTTCTGCTCTACCCCCCCTTCTCACCCCACCCATCCCCAGCACTTTCTGCAGACACTTGTTTCCGGAATCTCATCATCAAACCCTTTAATGAGGATGACCACAGGCCACAATAGCCACAGCGTCCAAGTGTGAGGTCGTGAAAATATCAGATATTTCCCTGATGATGTCACTCTTTTCTTCAGAGACGGGAATGTGTGTGAGGTTTGTTCTTCTCCAGTGTGATGTCACGGTGTCTGACAGACAACAGTCCCAGTCTTTACGCAGCCTAACCAGTCGGTGCCATTAACAGCATCTTGAGCTTATGCTTTTGATATTGGTGTTTATTTAGAAATTGCTATTTGAAACAGCATCTCTCTCCCGGCTATTTAGATGAGGCTTTGTTTAGGCAAATTTAATGATAGTATGTTATGCATTTAAAGTGGCTAGTTTAGCAGTATTTTTTGGGGGGGGATAAGAATGAATTGAATATGGACAGGGGCCATTAATGAAGATAAATAGGTCAACTTGTTAAACTTGATAAATGATCAGTGTTTATTTTTATCTAGCCATTGTGAAAAGGAATTCCTTTTTAAATATAGGCCTTAAAACAGTGAAAGAGTTTGGGGGGAAGCTATCAATATTTCTTGTGGTCTCTCCCCTGTGTTTTTTCCGCTGGAGGAGTGGACCGTAAAAGAGCTGGGAAAAGGTTGTTTTTTGCGCTGTTGCTATGTTGCGTATTGTTGCGCGGGCTGTTTATTGTGCGCCACTGGCAGTCTTTCTGGAGTCTCTTTCAGCGCAGGGGCTTGTATTGGGCTACAGATAATTAGATCAGTGCTATCAGTTTCACTGTCCCCTTTCTCTCCCCGGATTTACATAACAATGACAGCCTCTGACGGTCCCCTCTTTCTCTTTAAAGCGCTTATACTCCACCCCCCCACCCCCCTTCACCACCACCACCACCACCTCCCTACACTAAATGATTCACTGCCTCACCTTGAAATGCACTTTTAAGGAAGAAAGAAGATTCCTTGGGAAAACTGTCAGAGCCCTGTAAAAAGAATCAGCTCCTCTTTTTCTTTCACTCTCTCTCTCTCTTTCTCTCTCTCTCTCTCTCTCTCCCACACACACACATTCACACACTCTTGCACTCCCTTGAAGCTCAGACAATCATGGCGTCCAAGCACCTTGGCTCACCCAGCGCAGTTAAGAACTCTTGACTATTTCCCTGTTCAGAATTTAAAAACAAATATAATTTACTGTGTCATGCCAAGTATGTCGGTTCAGGGAGAGATATTTGGACAACTCAAGCAGTTTCTAGAGAGATATTTTCAAAGATGGAACTGCTAGCAAACAGCTAATTTCCCTAGCGTCACGGTTGTAGCTTTAGGTACAGGAGCCGGCATTCTCCATTGGGTTGTTTTCTTTCTTTATAAAAGAACGAGTGATAGAAATGAAAGTTACTGCCGTCCTTTTTCTGCCTTCTTGACTTTTTTCCCAGCCATGCAAAAAAAAAGAAAGAAACTGGCAAAGAGAAGCACAGTCTTCAGAACTGGCGTTAGATGGCTGAGTTTGTGCCGTCCTCTTCAGAGTATTGCTAAAAAGAGGCTTTTTTTGTCTTGATTTGCTGGACAAATAAACTTGTCTATGAATGTGGAGTATCTGTATCAAAACACTTTGTATGGGTTATGACTAAAACCTATACATGCAGACTAAATTCAGGGACTAAAATCTGTATATTCAGACTAAATTCAGGGACTAAAATCTGTACATGCAGACTAAATTCAAGGACTAAAATCTGTACGTGCAGACTAAATTCAGGGACTAAAATCTGTGCACACATATTGCTTATTGCTGTGGTGTTAGTCCTGCTCTTGAACACACTCAATCACCGCCTCATTTGCATATCGTTACACACTCTTTCTGTAAATGTTCTATACACACAGATACGTGAATGTATACACACATATTTATGTCATGTTTGTAATAATTTGTATTTTTGTTATATTTAGTTACACTGTGAAAGTAAAACGATATATGAATTACTACGCAAGTTTAAAGCCAGTGTGCAGAAGCACATGGGCAAGCAATACTATTACCTCCAATAACCGATGTGAGGCTAAGAGCAAATTCAATTCACCAACTTAAAAAAAACCTTGTGGTAGAGAAAATCTTTTCAAAAAAGGCCCCCTTTTTTTAAAAAAAGATTTTCTCTACCACAAGGTTTTTTTTTAAGTTGGTGAATTGAATTTGCTCTTAGCCTCACATCGGTTATTGGAGGTAATAGCATTGCTTGCCCATGTGCTCAGGCAAATTTCATAACCAACACTTTTATAGCAATTTATAGCGGGATGAGAGCAGTTTATAGTTTGCTAAATGAACTGAGCCACGAACGAACAAAGTGCGACAAAATTCATTTGCTCGTGTGTTCCTGAGGGCGCCATTTTGTCATTTCTGCAGCAAGATTCTCCCGCACCAAAACGCATCCTTAAAATAGATATGTTCCTTCTGGGTGCTTTTTTCTGTTTGTTGCTAAAACGGCGGTAATGTGCAGCTCTGCAGTCCTTCTAGGCTTAGTGGCGCTTTCTATTGTGTTCACCCGCCGGCCAAGAAACTTCCTGTAAATGCATCATTGTTTACCGGGGGTAGGTTTCAGTCATACCCAGGATTTCTTAAGGTCAACATTTCTTCTGCCACACTGGGTTTGAACCGCACTTTATTCCCCTTTAATTTAACAGCTCCGGCAGCTTTTCCAGTTAAATCGACTGTTCATTATTGAGTTTCTGTTTTACAGAGGGCTGTGAGGTGCAGTTTAATGAATTCCTCGCACAAAGCTCTCTTTCACTGCGGTGGAAGAATAGAAGCTATTTAGACCCTGTTGGGCTGTATGTCAAAGCCAGGCCATAATAGCTGTCAGGCAGGGGCAGAAATTCCCACTGGTGCGGGAATGCGCCAGAAATCAACTTTCGCCATGAGCAGATTAAGACGCAAGCAGGAAGTGGGAGAAGACGTTCGCAAAACAGTGGCACCTGTTTGGGCGCAGAGTTTTTCCCCATATAAAACAGTCCTTCCGCATGATTTGTGCAAAGCTCTGCCATTGATATCTGCCGTGGGCTGTCGAGGAGGAGGAGGAGGAGGAGGATGAGGAAGCTTACCACAACTCCTTCGGTTTTTTCGTGTAAACACGAAGAGGAAGCCTCACTCAAGAGGTGTTGGCATCATACGAGGGCGACTGCAGAAATCAAAAACAGATCCCCTTTAACTGCAATGAACTTTGGACTAGAGTTTGAGGAACACGTTTAAGAAAGTGCTGAAGATTTTTATTTCTAGCAAAAAGTCTGGTATCATTAGTAACTGAAATAAATTCTATGTGTATTTCCAGGAACGAAATGTGATTCCTCAGTTAATTTCACTTATGTAAATTAAAAACACCAGTCTGAAATGAGAATTAAGATTTTGGTGCAAGGCATTCCTATCACCTTCGTCAATAGAATGTACCAGTTTTTTAAAAGTAGTTAAAAAATGTAGTAATAAAAAAAGTAGTTGCATAGATATGGTATGGTTTTTTTAAACAGATGCAGTATACATTAGGGTGTCTAAAGAAAAACATATCTGAGCATAAAACCAATCTTATTCAAAACTTAACATTTGGACAAATAACATTTAGTTTTCAGTTGTTTGTTATTTATAATTGAACAAGAGCTACAAGACTGAGCTGACGCTAAACCCAATTATTACTGTATGTGCAAGAAAATATTTTTTTGCCAACACAAAATATAGTCGGTGTCCGAGTGATATTTGTAAAATATGTGTAAATAAATGAAACTCACAACTTATTGTTTGATCTTTAATTGTATGCATTGCATTTACAATATAATTTTAGTTGGGGAAATGTCAATCTAACACAGGAGAATATCCTAAGGGTATGCAGATATGCTAATTAAAACATTGCACAGAGGCACAAGCACTGTAGCAGATAAAAGTTTTGGTCTGTGGCTAAAAGCCATTGAGGGAGAGGTGGCCTTAGGGATGCAGTGCTATTTAACTCTTAAACCTCAGCTTGTATTCATGGGATAAGTATGTACTCATTAAATACACACCCTGGCCCTTAATAAAATCATGGAAACCATGAAACATAACTGAGAAAAGAGTTCCTACATGCAAATATTCAGATCAAAATATTTGATCAAATCGTATTTTATATTTCTATGCAAAAGAAATTTAAAAATCTTATTAAAGCAGTAATATGGAAGAAATATGAAAAATAGTGTTGCGATCTTTTGATATTCAGGGAAAAATATAAAACAACGAACAGAAGGAGTACTGCTTACAAGGGCTGTTGGTGAGATGGCAAGATCCCACAATTTCATGCCAAAGTTTGAGCTCGCTTGGACGTACATTGCAGAGAAAAACAAGGCACGGGGAGTGAGTGTGTGTGTGTGTGTGTGTGGGGGGGGGGGGGGGGGGGTTCAGGGGATTCTCCTAACGGGTATTGTCCCCCCACACAGCAGGATACTTCAGACAAATCCTTCATAGTTGCAGGTGGTCAAGCGTAAGCAAAGAGTTAAGTCTCGAGGTCTCTGGGCCCCTCCTCTTTGATGTTCTGACATCATTGGCCCCGCCCCCCTCAGAGATCTCTCCCCTTCCCCCAAACACTGTCACTCAGTTCAGTTTCGGAGAGTGCTGCGGGAACAGTGTTGGGACCGACCAAGGGTTTGCTACGCCACCCTGGAATAGGACAAAAACAAGACCAAAAAAAAAAACATGCTTTCTTGAGGCCCTTTCTCTCCCGTGTGGATTGCGTTGTAGGTAAGAGAGCCGTGAATAGCGACCGAATTAGACATGGCTGTGCAGGCTGCCTTCATGAGCTCCCAGTTCATGAACCTCTGTTTCCCCGGCTCCGTCATGGACTACGGAACGGAGAAAAGTTTCGAGGGGCGCCTCCTGGGGGAGGAGGAGCGGGAGGGGGACTTCCGGGAGACCACCCGGGACCTCCTGAGCTTCATCGACTCAGCGTCCAGCAACATCAAGTTGGCCTTGGACAAGCCCGTCAAGTCCAAGCGGAAGGTCAACCACCGGAAGTACCTGCAGAAGCAGATCAAGCGGTGCACAGGGATCATCGCGCCTGGCAACGGCGCCCAGGACACCGCCAAAAGGCAGGGGTCCCCAAACTCGCAGCAGCCCGCCTTCCCGGGGAAGACCGCTCCCAAACGGGACGGGGTCCAGGCCAACCTGCAGAGCAAGAGCCTGGCGGCCCTCTTCGACCCGGCCAAGGACGGCCGGGCTGAGAAGGCCAAGAAGCTGCCGCTGCGCCATCGCAACCTGCCACCGTCCTTCTTCACCGAACCCGCCAACTGCGCCAAAGTCACCTCCACTTCCGGCATGACCCTCAAGGACCTGGAGCGGGGCAACCCAGAGGCGGCAGAGTTCTTCGAGCTCCTGGGGCCCGACTACAGCAACATGATCGGCGACCAGGACGTTTTCGCGCACGGGGTGCCCCTGAGGGTCCAGCAGGAGCCGGCGGGCGGCGGGGTGGACCCCGGGGGCACCTACGACCCCCACCATCTGGTCGGGGGGTTCCTGTACACTGAGCCCTGGGGCCCCTGCGCCGGTCCGGCCAAAAAATCGGGGGTCTGCGGCCCGGGCGAGAACGCGCGGACTGTTCCGCCTGGGTCGACCGCTCTGTACTGCCACTCGGACTCCTCCGCCCCCTCGCCGCTCGAGGAGAGCGCCCTGGCCTTCCCAAACTTTTTCACGGATTGCTCGCTTCCGCAGGTCGCGTACGATTTCGCGGCCGGATACAACAGGGCCGCTTTCCCGTCCCTCTGAGAGATTCCAGTTTCCATGTGGACTACAGCACTGTGTACTCTCAACACCGAGTACTGTAGTTGTTGTTTGTTTGAGTTTGTTTGTATTTGGTTCATAATTCTGCGAGAGATTTTGCCTGCCATGTTTCACATTGCACATACATTGTTCTCTGATAATTATCGTAAACTGAATCTTTTATTTCACTTTAGCAATATCAAATATTAGTATAATGTGCTTAACACTTGAAGTTTGAAGCAAAAAAAATTATCTGAAAAGAGTCAAAACATATCAGGTTTCTTTGATGTCTGCGATCATGAGTGAGGGATTTTGGGTAGAAAATGTCTGAAAGGCGTTTTCAAAGATATTTCTGCAACTTGATTTTAGTGATTGATTTGACTTTAGTGTTGGGAAGGCAAAATGATTTAAATTCAGGGGGGTATTTTTTTTTTCCTCAGGGGTTTTCAGTGGTGACGGTGACAACAAAGTACATTTCCTATTTCCCTGCGACTGTGCCTTCTGTACACAGGGCTGACACATCATCTGGGTGTCAACACACTGGACTGGTGGTTAACCCTTTAAGGCGTAAGATCACAAATATGTGATTAGAATGTTCTTAACTGAACATTCTAGTGCTGGTGTAACAATCACTACTGGTATTTGAAAGCAATTGAGTTCTGAAACACTGTCTGAAGAAAAATTCCAAAAAGCTGTTCAGAGGGTTACATTTTTGATTTATTTATTTTTGGATTATCTTTGTACACCCACATGCAAATACCATGGCTGTAGCAAAACATTTCTTTGCGTTATTATTGTAGAAATAATTCTGGTCAATTTGACCTGGAAGGATTCTCAAAGGATATTCAGAGATTTCATTGTTTTAGTTTGAGTCAGCATTAAACTTGTTATATTATTATTAAATGCACAAGTCTTGCTGAGAAAATAAGTGCGTATTGCTTGACTTTGTTTTTAACATATTTGCAACATTTACAATTATTAATGCGAATGACATTACTGGAGATTACAAAAATACAACTTTGAAAAATGGAAGAACGTAAATATGCTAATGGGAAATATTTTTCAAATGGACAATATGCATATTTAGAAAACCGATATTATTTCATTTAAATTGTAAAAAGCAGAGTTGACAGTATCGACCATGATTAACTTTAAAACTTCTCTATGTGAAATACATCATCGATATTATTTGTTTTATGTGTGGTGATAGAACTTAAAATTTGTGGCTCAAGATCCACATAGGCCAATTAATGAATTGAAAGCTATGTCAAATTCTGGCTGCTCATTTGTTTAGAAACAACACTTGACAGGGATTGATTTATTTTCTTAGAAATGGCAATCTAACATTTTAGAAAATTGATACAAAATGTGGTAATGATTTAATTTTATTATTGTTATTTTTTACTTCAGATAATCCTTTGAGTATGTCCATGTATGGTGTGTCGCACAAATTCCAAATTCCAATATTCATCAGAATAACAAAGACAGATTTCAACTTTTTTACTTAAAAAAGTAAATAAGTCAAATTGCATTATCACTTTTCCCCCTCAATAAAATAAAATAAAATAAAATAAAATAAATTTAGATAAAAATGTTTACAATACATTTGTGTTTATTAAATGTCTAGCCATGGTAATAATTAATGATATATTATTCCAAGAGCAACTCCTAAGACCTGTGCATATCAATACCATTAGCATCAGCATGTTAAATAAAAAATCAGTATTTCTTTGCTCATAGTGTTTTATACCTGCATGATGATCACACTCTTTCAGTACAGAAAGTATATGAATGGACTGAATATCCAGTCCCACCAATTCAGTGATAATGGAAACCAGGTTAATATTTCTCCCGAAATGTGTTTATGGAAAATTTACCATCGAGTGACTTTCGTTTTCAGAGTAACAAAGTAATGCCAGTTAGGGTCAGGAAAACCATTTTAGGTTTCTGTTCAGCACTTACAATACCCTCTAACATTTAAAACAAGGTGAATTAACAGTCAAAATCTAAATAGTCTATATCTACAGTAGTAAATTTTAGTTTGGCGGCAAACAAATCTGACAGCTTACACTGTACATAATATGTATGTTTTTAACTCATGAATTGGTCTAAGCAATACAAGAAAATGTATGTATGCCCTTACTTAAAAATATGTCTATGTATAGTGCGCTGTAGTCCAATTTGTGGATGGTGTCACAGTAAAATGAATTTTAGGAAAACATGCTCGATGGTTCAAATACAACATATACAGTACAATTTTAAAAACGTGTAAAATTCTGTATAATGACTGTGTGAGAAGACAAAAATAAAGCTGGTCTTTATTCCTGTCAAAAACTGACACTACTGTTGTTGTTGAACTGCAGTACATTTAGAGGAAGAAATGAAAATTGTGGTGAACCTATTTTTGACAAATAGTATTGTTTTAGTATATATAGTATTAGAATATATTGTATTAGAAACAACACAAATTTATTTGGCAGAATTTGCCAAAATTCTTAACAGTGCTAGACCAAATAGGGAATATTAGCCTACCAAATTAAATTGTTTTCAATGCTTGTTTATTCTGACAACACCTTACATGGCTATATTTATTTCCAGTGAAGAGTAACTACTTCCAATATGATCATGTCTGAGACTTTGAATCTTCAGTATTTTGCTGTTTTGTGAAATGGGATATTGAATTTTCACAACACATTCGCCAGGATTTCAATCCTTAAAACGCGGAATTAATTTAAGTACAGTGCCATGTTGAAAAAAACGAATTGTAATTGTAAATCTAGGCCGATGTCGATTTTTAGGCCTAAAATGTTCATGTCTTTTTGAACTTTGAAGTATAAAATTCATTAGCGAAATCCGGAATGGAAGTGTATATGTGAAGTAAAGCTTTAACACCCTCATTCTGAACACACATCTCATTTATACAGTATTTTGAAAAGTAGTTGTGGTATGTTTAGGTGGTCTGCTCCCAGTTATACTTAGAGCTGAAAATGAGCTAGCACTGCCCCCTAAAGGTATGGCTTGGAAACAAGATATCTGCTTCTGAACATGACCACTGAACTCCAGTTTTGAAGTTCAGCATTGTGTTGCTTAACCGACTAAGGAAAACATAATTTCTACAGGGTGAGCATTACCTTACTCTGTATATTTATATAAAATCAGATGGATATCACTTCTCAAATGTGAGATACAGTCAACAAAATAAAAAGTAAATATGTCTCATCTTTCCAATAGGACTCATATATAAGTGTTCCCATTGAATTCACTAAAAAGCTTTACAGGTGAGACAAGAAAATATGTTTTGTTCACCTGTGACTTTCCACATACCTAATTTGAGGCGGTGCATTGATAATCTGCAAATAACCGGTTCCAGACATATTCATAAAGAGCTATTATCGTAGCACTCCAGGTTAACAGCTGAATTTACATAACCATGAAAGAAGGCTGCTTTATTGACAACACACACACATAAGAAATGTGCAAATTAATCTGGAATGGATACAGGGAAGAAGACCGATATACAGAAGGGAAGGATCTGCCTTACATTACATGAGATTAATTAAGCAGGCGCTGAACCTCCAGCTCTATATCACCTAAATCTAGCCCTATAGACATCTTGAACTGTGTTTAACTGGTTTCAGGAAGCTCTCCCCATTACACTTAACATGTTATCTGCTGTGGTTGTGCAACCCCAGATCTGCTTCCCATTTAGAACTAACTATTGCCAAAATGTCTTCAAAGCAGTCAGATGTTTAGTGTTAAATCAATGTTTGTGGAGTAGGCTACAAACTGTATGGTCCTACTCTGGTCCCTATAGGATGCATATGTGCTCTGTTAGAGTTGAAGTAACACTGGACATTTTATTGTGCATTAACCTGAACAGGCTCAAGCCTCCATAACTATGAGCTACCACTTCTTTTCACTGCGCAGTCCACCAGCTGAGAGTGTGCAGTTATTGCAATCGAGGAGGGAAAAGCTTGTGCAGCTGGTATATGCAGACTGCAGGCCTGAAGGCCTCTCTTCATTGGCTGACAGGGCAGCGACGACCACAATTTCGGTAACGGAGGCGCCTCCGTACACTGTGAAGTGTGGCAGTGTAACGCTGTAGTCTCAGGACAAGAGGGTCCTGGTTTCGAATCCTGGCCAGGGCCTTTCTGAGCATGCATGGTCTCCCCATGGCCATGTGGGTTTCCTCTGGGTAATCCAGTGTCCTCCCACAGTCAAAAGACATGCTCAGTAGGTGGGGGGCATTAACAGGGTATGGCTGTAAAAGAATGTGGGTGCTCAGTCCACCTACCCTGTATGAATAAAGGTTCATTTAATTTAAAAATGAGAAGAAATTGATTTCATAGGGAACACCTCAGGAGCCCCTTCATTGAGTTTTGTTGTGTGTAAAATTCAAACTGAATAAAACACAATTGCCATTAAATATTAAGTTAATTAAGATAATTATTTATTTTTGCATCCACCCTTTCCCCATAGAACTATTCCTGTAACCAGAATGTTTCCCTGGGGAAACATGACGATGCACTACAAAATAATTCCTGTGGAATAATTTTTCTCATTACAAGGTTATTAATGCATGCAATAATGCATGAAACGCATTGCTTTTTGTTTTTTCTGTTCATGGGGGGGTGTACTACTTACAGCTTTTTCTCTGAAAATATATTTTTTTAATGAAATACCCTGTGGAGGTATATCTAATTTCGTAGTTAATGAGAAATTATGTATAAATGACTAGTAGGCCTAGGGGATATTTTGGGCAACCCCATAAAATAAAAGTTAATAATGAGGTTGTACTATGAAGTTAGTGTCTAACAAATACCTTAACTTTCAAGTGAAATTCTCTTATTGCGAAACATTATCACTGTTTTTAATGTTACTGCTCTTCAACACAATACTTCTCCGCTTATTTCATGATTTGTATCGCCCCTCATGCACCTGTTATGGCACTTACGTTTTTGGTTTATGTACCAAGTACCTAGATTTCTTTTCGTTTAGACATCACAGCAGCAGTTAATCAATGAATTTCAATCCATCACCGCCCCCCCCCCCCTTTGTCCTCAGTTTGAACAGCTGCGCGGTTCACGTCACCGAAGTTGGCTCAAGTTTGAACTTCATACAAGCTCGATTGGAGATTGTGTATGTGTACTAATTTATGGTAGATGCTTGGATAAACTATAACCAATAGAAATGGGAAGTGGAGGGAAAAACGTAAAGAAAAGAGGAGTGCTGAAAAGGAAAAGATTAAAACGCTCAAATCCCTTGACAGTTGCGGCCAAAGGTGCTAAAATCAGAGACACGTTTTACTTATGCATTCCCGATAGTTCAGCAGCAGGTCAACTGAGAAGTCAGGGGAAGCCAGATTACGACCACGATGTTACTGAGCTGACCTCAGAGATTCCAGCCCGGTAACACAGAGACGAAGAACAAGATGACGCAGAACCTTCACAAACTCTAAAAAATTGTCCAAAACCGTTTGTGGAGGATCCGTGTGTAGAGCATCAGGAGTTCTCGTTTTTTGGAAACAATCTTGTTGCAGAAAGTGTACGTCTGCGACACCTGCTGGCTGTTTGAGGTAGGAAACTTTCTCTCCTCTCAAGGGAGTAGCTGGGTTAGTTGTGATTGTGGCGCTTCTACTTTTATACTTTCAGGTTGATGTTGCTTTTCAGAAAGTAAACTTTTCGTGTGGCGCTTCTGTTTTTATACTTTCAGGTTAATGTTGCTTTTCAGAATGTAAACATTTCTTACGCATATCTGCGTTAAGTTAACCAAGCTCGCAGGCTGTTTGGCAGCAAAACACAAGTGTTTGCAATTAAACTGATTGTGTGGGCTGTCGGTAAGGAGTTGTCGACAGGACAAAGCGATAGAACACCGGGTGGATTTTTAGACCCAGTCTACCCTGATTATTTTTACGCTGATGGTATTGATATCAGTTGTTCGCCTAACCTTTATATGCACTTATTGAAAAGTCTCTCTGGATACGCGCATGTGTCGAATGGCTAAATGTAAATGCCATCCAAAATGAGTTTGGACCTGGACTTGAGACCTAAGTAACTTTTGAACAGAATTTCCGCGCCCGCGCGCGCGAGGTGAATCAAAGAAAGCAGGTGCCAACCTCTGTGGCGCGAGATAGGGCTGGACTCTGATTAGTGGCGGAAGCAGAAAGTGCAGGAGGAATGGGGGGTCTAGGGGTGTCTATCAGATCTGGGACAAAGTGCTTTTTCTCCGGAGGTGCTGAAGGAGATGCCGGCCATAAATCTTAATGGCTGGGTTTTAATAACACGCCGACATCAAGATTCAGAGGATCTGACCGTATCAAAATCACTAGATTAACTCACCATGGTCTATCTCAGTCATTGGGAATAGGAAGCGCTCAATGGGGGTTTGGTTCATGGCTCCTTCCATAGATACAATATATTGGCATTCTTGACGTTTTGTCAGGGGGAGAAGCTGGATGATATGATGCCATGGCTTATTTGAGAAATATGAAACTCTGGAAATGCACCTTGTATTGTCATTTGTATATAAACATTTTAATTATATATAAATATGAATTGTTTTTTCCTATTTGGTCTCAGTGGGATATATTAGAATATAACCGGCATAATGTATTGGAGAATATATTTATATGTAATAAAAGTATTTTGAATCACTACTCATAGCTCAGGAGGTAAGACTGATTGTTTGGCAGTCGGAGGGTTGCCGGTTCAAACCCCACCCTGGGCATGTCGAAGTGTCCTTGAGCAAGACACCTAACCCCTAACTGCTCTGGTGAATGAGAGGCATCAATTGTAAAGCGCTTTGGATAAAAGCGCTATATAAATGCAGTCCATTTACCATTTACCATATGTAGAACCAGGATATGGTATTTTTATTGTATGAGGTTAAGGAAGGTTTGTGCACAGCAGTATCCCAAATGGAAGAATTTTGTCAATGGTGTGGTGCCTAAAGTTTTTAGTATATTTTTCACATTGTGAGGACTTTGAATATCTTGAATAATGTTAAATAAACTTGAGCTACAACAGTTGGAATAGTTTACTCAGTTTAGGTTGGAATTGCGCCCTCTGGTGCACTAAAACTGGATTACATTGGAGCTTGCTACCCCCCCCCCCCCCCCCACACACACACACAAACTATTCATTATCTTCATTCATTGTGTCATTGTTCTCAGGTAATTTACTTAATTGATGCCTCCTAAAACTTGAGCAGATGTTGATAGAATCAAATCTATTCTCCATTGAAAGACATCAAAATATAAAATATTAGAAGACCAAAGCAATCAGTGACAAATTTTTATTTTTAGGTTTTGGTTTCCACTAGATGGTAGTGTTGCTGTGTAAGTTGCTGCACTTTGTTTTAGAAAGAAAAAAAAACATCTACTGGAAAATGGCAAAAAAAAAATCCATCAAAATAAGACCAATGCTGTTGAAATACATTTTTTTTAAACTACACAGCACATGTATTCACAGATAAGCCATGTTTATGACTTCACTGTCGATTTTGAATTGCACGTTAGTTGTGCGATTACAGGGTGGGAGTCGGAATGCGTGCAGTGCCCTGTATCCGGCTCCGAGCTTATCGGACACGGGGAACGCATCCTTTGAGGTCCACGGCCGTAATGAGTCACGCGGAGAGATGGGCTTTCGTGCTTATTAAAGCGGTCTGATCGACGCAGAAATGGGAAAATCCTGTAACGCTGAAGATAACATTCGTTCATTTGCAGCGATGACGACGATAATGATGATTGCTGTGTGCGAGAGCTCGCTGCGTATTGTTGAATCGGTTTTCTCTGCAATGAGACGTCTCTAATTTCCCCCAGCGTTTGGCTCATGGGCGAGATGAAATGGGAATGATGGATTTGGCTATGCGTACAAAAAGTGTTGCACAGTTGTTGCATTTTCCCGCTTAAAACTGTGCGCTTTGAAACAAATAATTGACATTTCCTCCCTGTAATGGAGGAAAGGTGGCAATGCATAACCATATAAACCTTGCTGAACAGAGGCTCCTTCATGGCTTTCTCCCTTTTTACTGGCTTGGCTTGAGCATAACTGATTTATGTGGAAATCAAATAAGACGTTGGTGCCTCTGGAGGCCATTTTGAAAGAGTCACCTGTTTTGTTCTTGCTGGTGATGTTACTTATGTTTTTATGGTGAACATAATGTATGAGGGATTTTTCTGCCAATTAATGCAGAAGGACATGTTAATTACATTTTTTTTGGGTGTATTTGGAGTCTGAGAGCCTTTCTTGAAGGACCAGACACCACATTCATATTTTGCCTTGTCTTTAAAGAGCGATCTTTTTGTTTTTGTCCACACTAGCAACAGGAGATGTAGACACATCCTAACAGGCACTTCAGCCCAATGAAGAATTTCTCAATCTTGTGTGCACTAGATTTGCTCATGTGGGACTGGCCATCATGATGCAAGAAGGTAAATGATGGCTTAAAAAAATATTTTGGGACGCCCCCCCCCCCCCCAATTCTTGCATACTAGTTCTTGTAATGCCGGTAGTACTATGACTCTGTGACCTCACATTAAAGCTGTGCCACCCACACCCACGCAGTCGATGCTGCCGTGTGTGCGCGCGCTGTGTCAGTGAAGCCACCCACGAGTGCCGCTGTTTTCAGACATTTTGAAAGAGTCACCTGTTTTGTTCTTGTTGGTGATGTATGGTATGGTATGATGCGGGGAAAGTCTTTTTTTTTGTAGCATTTGTCAGTGTCTCTTGTGGGCTTCTCAGACCAGTGGAAAAACATCTTGCTGTAGCTTGCTAATATTATGAACCTTTATTTCTCCATGTTTTCAGTTCTGTGTATATGTATAAGCATATGCAGTGTTGGCCATAATTTTATTTTCTCATTTGGCACTTGTCCAATCAAGATTCTTTTCAGCCTGCTGGCTTGCATGGGCACATGCACACGATTGGTATCCACACAGGCCTTTCGGCCCGAGCGCAGTCATAAATATTGATATTTTGTTGTGCGGTGGTTTGTTTTGCAGTCCCCCACACGTCCACTTGCATACCACCATACAATGCGGAATTACCCTTTCTTTCCTTTTCAATATGACATTTGCACATAATTTGCGCAGAGGAATGAACTGGAGGGGCATTAATTGAACATCCGCTAAGTTGTCTCTTGGGAAAATCCCTGCTCCATTCAAATGGAAATTTACGAGGGCGGTGAACGTATGGGGGATGGATTGGTGGAATGCTGTTGTGTTTTTATGAAACTCTGCAATCTAGTGAATCAAGAGACTTGAGCATCACGCATTCCTTTTGAGTCGATGTTCACTCGTTCAGTGACATCCACGCAAATGTTGTTGCTAAGGATCGAGCAGAACATTAAAAATCTCTGATCTTTCACCCCTCAAATGTCCTTTGGGGCCCTCCCACACCATTAAGGCTTTTTCAGTGTTCCACAATGTGACATTTACACTTCCCTGTGCTTTCAAAAGCCCAATACATCAATACCCAGCCCACTTGAACGTGCAGAGAAGACTCCCAGTTCCTTTACTATGAACTGCTCCAGGAACTCTCGTATTTGCTGCAAATTGAATAAATGAATATAGCATTTCAGCAGCTGAACTCACATTGTGAAATATCCAAAGGTGAAGGACTGTTATGATATTTATTTGGCCTTGCAAAGCTCCAGCAGTCTTGCTAATATTTAGATGTTGTTTCATTTTCATTTCTCACTAGTGTTAAATAAAGTCTACTTTGTGCGTGTGCGTGTGCGTGTGCGTGTGCGCGTGCGCGTGCGCGGCAACACCAGCTGTGCAGCACACCAATGATGACCGTTTCAGTTCCTTTTGCTTTGAATTCTGACGACAGCAGACGCCTCCCAAGATTGACTTGTGCAATATTTTCATGCAAATCATATTTCCAAATCTTTTTTTTATAAAATCCATTTCCTTCATAGATGAGGGATTTGTTAGCCCATGTCAGACTCCAGTTTCCACAAGCACTGCAGGCTCCAACCTGCAGGTTGGCTCCTGCAAAATGCAAAGCGCTATTGCACCGAATATTAGGCTATTTTATTGCGCTGCGGGAATCAATATTGCCAGTGGTCTAGACAAATAGTTATTTTCATTTGTTTTGTTAAGCTTCTGTATGCGAAGGATTATTCAAAGTCTGTTCCCAAAAAAATTGTAACTGCAGAAGTTATAAAGATTCATAAACAATTGAAAACATTAACTGCTAAAATCAATGTAAGTAAAATCAGCTTTCAGTTCTGTGCTTATTTATGCTCAATTTGATGATGGCATGCCCAGAAAGGCAGTTTACCTTACAATGCATCCTTACCTTTGTAATGCACTCTGTTATATTTTCTCTGTATATGGGGGAATACAGAAAATAACTGTACTTTCATTGCACTCCCAAACAAGTGAGCAGCAGTGGTCCAAGTGAGACTCCGCTGTCAGTTTTAATCTGACTGATCCCTCCTGATCTTCCCTCCCATTATACCTGGAGTAGTTTGCACTGTTCAGTCATCTGAAGGAGCGAATTAATCAGGATACAATGAAAAGTTGGCCTTGGAGGAGGGAAAAACATATCCCACAATCCTTTGCCGCATACTGCAGTCATGCCGTAATAAAACAATGTAAACCGTTAACGCATAACCTGTCCAAATCACCAGTTTCAATGATCTGCACATTGCCATGGAGAAAAAAATAAAATCATAGCTTGGCTCCACTACCTATGCATCATGTAATAAGAAATCCTCTGATAAAAATTTCCTCTTGAATTATGGCTTTGCATTATAAGTGCTAGCCTAGAGACACAAAAACACTGACAAAAGCTGACCAAGTGAATCTGAATAGTTGAATAGCCTTGTTACAGTCTATTCATATGCACTGTAGTATGCACTACTGTCCATAGCTGCATGCACATTGGTAATTTTAGTTTCATTTTATCAAGCCACAATATTGTATTTTTCAAAATTTTTTACTGTGGTGGTACTTTTAGTCTATAAAGTCTTTTGTTACCATGACATCTGTGCACAGTTTCTCTGGAGAGCTGGCACAGCTGTTGCCTGCTTGGGGAAATTTAAGTGTCGATCATTCAGCGCATAATTAATTTGAATACATAGTTCTGTAGTGGAACAGCAGTTTTTGTTACTTATGTTTTTATGGTGAACATAATGTATGAGGGATTTTTCTGCCAATTAATGCAGAAGGACATGTTAATTAAATTTTTTTTGGGTGTATTTGGAGTCTCTGAGAGCCTTTCTTGAAGGACCAGACACCACATTCATATTTTGCCTTGTCTTTAAAGAGCGATCTTTTTGTTTTTGTCCACACTAGCAACATGAGATGTAGACGCATCCTAACAGGTACTTCAGCCCTTCAGCCCAATGAAGAATTTCTCAATCATGTGGGACTGGCCATCATGATGCAAGAAGGTAAATGATGGCTTAAAAACATATTTTGGGACAGCCCTCCCCCCGATTCTTGCATACTAGTTCTTGTAAGGCCGGTAGTAATATGACTCTGTGACCTCACATTAAAGCTGTGCCACCCACACCCACGCAGTCGCTGCTGCCGCTGGTGTGTGTGTGCGCGTGTGTGTGTGTGTGTGTGTGTGTGTGTGTGTGTGTGTGCGTGTGTGCGCGTGTGTGTGTGTGCGCGCGCTGTGTCAGTGAAGCCGCCCACGAGTGCTGCTGTTTTCAGACCTCGGGTCCGTGCGTTAGAGCCACGCGGCCAGAGTGGGCGTGGACAGCGATTCCTGGGGAAGAGCCGCGCGACTTCCGAAGGCAAACGGGTCATCCCGTGTTCCAGGAGCTCAAATGACGAAAAAAAAAAAAAGATTTACGCCGATCCTAAAAAAGAACCATGAACGCAAAGATTGGTTTGGTCAGCGCGTACTGTTCCTACCCTCACCGGCACACTACAAGATAGATCCTGCCTATTGGAGGAGAGATTCTTCTGTAACCAATGACCTCTCTGCACACTGCTTAGTAACTGGAGGGTTGACGTACTTGTCGAATGGAGGTCTGTTTGACCGCAGCAATAAAAATGGTTGGTCAATAATGTTGATGGTCTGTACACAATGTCTGAGATCTGAAGGAGTTGTCTTCAGACAAATACATTCTGCATTTCAGTTTTATCTCTTGAGAAAGGTCAGAGCATATTTCAGTGCCCACAATGTTCACACGCATGACATTCAGCCAGAGACAAAGACAAAAAAAAAAAGAAAAAAAATTGCTGCCTCATTCTATAGGGTTGGCCCCTGGATATACTTTAAAAATATTTTTTTCTGGGTTTGAAAAGAATGAAATGTGTTCTTTTTGTCTACTAAACAAAACTGTTAATCATTCCTGAGGAACAGAGCTTACTGGATGTCTGCTGCTGGGTGGATTACTGTGCCTTCACATTTCCCTTTTCTCCTTTTTTTATGACTCTGGAAGCTGGTGTTGCCTTTCTTCTTTCTGCTGGAATAGATTAATTTCCCTGGGCACAATGTCTGGCTGCCAGCCAGCATGCTCAAGGTAATCCTTCTAAGGCTGAGATTGTGATTTGTGTGATCTCCAGTCATTATCCCACCCTAACCTCACTTCTCTAATGAAATAACAACTTTATACACAAAATGCATGAAGGTCCCTCAGGGCTTCAGGTACGCCGCTGCAAAATGCATGCGCCACTGATTAGTCACCTCGGGTAGACATGGGGAAGGGGGGAATGAGGAGAGAAATAACACAAACTGGAAATAGGTAGAATAATGGTGAGCGAAGCACTGTTTAAGAAGCATATCCTGCAGGGAGAGAAGGAAAGGGGGAGAGAGAGTGACTGAGACAGTGAAAGTGTGAAAACAATGCTTGCATTGCAATGCTGGTAACCCCAGGGCAAAGCTTTCCCTGTTGAATGCAATTAAAAAAAGCTTTATTCATCAGTCACATTTGATGGGCACATTTTTAGTTCACTGTTATATCTGTTTAGGGGGAAATGGAACACCAGACAGTTTATATCCATAAAATTGACAGAAATGCTTATGTAAGGGTATGCTGCTGAAGGTTTCTGTCAGGCCAACAGAATACATCCAAAGTAGCCAGGCTGCCCAACCCTGTTCCTGGAGATCTACTGACCTGTAGGTTTTTGCTCCAGCCCTGACCAAGCCCGCATCATTCAACAGCTAGAGGCCTCATTGAGCTGCTAAATAGTAGACTCAGGTGTGCCAAATTAAGGTTGAAATGAAAACCTACAGTATGGTAGAGCTCCAGGGACGGGGTTGGCAGTTCTGCTATAGACAAAACAGGGAATGAATTGGACTGAAATAAGCTAACTATGCAAGTTCTGGAAATGGGACAGGTGTACAATTAGCTGAAATACAGATGCTTTGCACTTGTCCATTTTAGGAGCCCATGTGTCTCCTAACAACAAAGGTATAAGAACCAACCAGTATACAGTAATTAAATAATTTTTTAAATTCAAAACGCTTTATTGGCATTGCAAATATAGGCACTTGTGTTGCCAAAGCAGAGGTTACATAATACAACTATGTACAATATGAGCCGCGTTTCCACCGCAGGAACTATACCCCGGAACTAGGAACCTTTTGAGGAACTCAGTGCGTTTCCACCGCAGGAACTAGGGTCTAAATTTAGTTCTGGGGGCTTTGTTTTACCCCCCAAAACGTTCCTGCTCGGGGGGTAGTACTTTCCGAAAGTACAGGAACCTTTTGGGTGGAGCTTGCAGCGCTGAACATTTCTGATTGGTCGAGTACTCGTAGCGTTTGTGTTGTATTTATTTTCCGCCATTACCCGCCATGTTTGAAAATATGCAGCGGCAAACCAATTTATTTTCATAACTTCAAATCAAACTTGTATGTTATGCGGCGCAGTAGCCTACTTTTGGTTATAGCCTATCAACGTCTTGGAATTATAACGTGTGCTCTTCTGTTCTTTTCTTGCTTTAGTATTCGTTTTATAAAATGCTAAGCATTCGTGCTGGGACAGCATATTACGTAGGCTACCAAAACATTCAAACGGATTAATTCGGTTGCTGAATATTTTCTTCCGGATTTTCTTTGTTAGCCCGTTGTAATTGACTCAAAACGTTTGATACAGTTATGTGAGGTATGCGGTAGTTCTGCATAATTAACATTGGTGATACAGTACAAGCAAACTGGAAATCACCTTCCGCACTTTTTATCCGGGTAAAATAACAGGTTAATTCTAGTAATCTTCCCTTCAGCTTTTTCAGACTGCCGTAATTTTACTCAATTTTACTGCCATTTTTCAATTCCACGAAAAGACCAGGAAGACTATGGACTCATTTATGGTGCATGGTTCGCATCTGGAGGGCACACTTCGCTGCTCGGCTAGCAGTAACTTCGAAGGAAAGCAAACGGTGGCTGTACCACTACTAATTTACATTTTCACGCAAGTCCGAGTTTTCGTTCTATTCTTGTCATTTTGCGATTAGCCTATATGGAATTGACGACGAGAAAGTAATAAAACAGCTAATTGTTTACAACGTGTGCATGTTTTCTGCTGTTAATGAATGTGTTTGAGAGGATATATGAAAATCAATAAATACAAAAGTAACCATATATAGTCATTGTTGGTAACCCGTTGTATATAAGTGGAATAAACCCCTCCGGGCTGTCCCGGTTATTAGAAAATAACGTAGGCTACTTCGGTGGTAGTATGGGGTTACAGAAGAAATCATATGACAGATGGACCGACGACAACGTCAGTGGGCTAATTTGCCTAATCTTCGCGGTACTTTAGACCCCGGTGGAAACGCAGACAACCATTGGCTGAAGGAACCTTTTAGTTCCTGGTAAAGTAGTTCCTGGGACTGAAAGTTCCGGGTAATTTCGGTGGAAACGCGGCTATGGATTGTAGATTGAGTTAGTTGAAAGATAAAAAAAAAAAAGCCATAACAAAAATGACTGTGGGCGTGCATGTCCATGGGTATGTGCTCTGTTGTGTGCACGTTTGTTTGCGTGTATAAACACTCATTAAACAATATGATGATCTTTGAATATGCTGAACATTTAATATGTTTGTGGGCTCTGGTTTTATGGCTCTGTGAGCAGCATTATCCTTCATGGCCTTTTGCAGATGCATGCTGAGGGTTATGGCTGGTGGCAGAGATTCTGTGGCCCCCAGCTATCAATCTTGTTATTGTGTTCACATCTGCTCCTTCACTTTACCTGAAGTGACCTGAAACTGGTGCGATATTTTTTACTGGTACACATAAAAGGGACCGAAGCATAAAATGTTCATCTTCAGCAGCAGCAGAGATGGATTTTATTTATGTATTTATTGTCTGGTTCCAAATTGTCGCTCTATCCCCCCCCCACCCCCAACAAAAAAAAGAAAAAAAAAAAAAAGTTTTAGAACTCTGCATATGAGGCAATACACTTCACCGCCAGAAGGGGAGCTGTGGCGGATGGGCTAATGTCGTAAAACTCTGTAATTTCAGGGGTCATGTAAAGCTGTACAATCTCCCTTCATCTGAACTTTACAATTAGTGTTTCTTTTTCATTAGCGAGCAATAGCATTAGGGTAAGATTAAATCTTCTGAGGTGAGACACGGAGGTGGAAAGTGATGGTGTGATATTCAGATGAATTGCTTTTCAAATAATTAGATTAGACAGCACGGGCGTATATTAGCTGCCTTCCCTGGGGTACTGAAAGAGAAATTGAAAGATGGAAATAAATTAGGAAATTGAAATGAACACTGCTTTTGGCACGGGGATGGCAAAGGGGTTGGGGGGGGGGTGCTGGGGGGTGGGCAGCATTTGCAGTGAGCTCCTGTTGTAAAGCGCCCTGGATTTCCCTGACCTGAATGGAGGGTTTCTCATCATGAATATCAAATGCAGCGTGTCCCTAGGTGTTGGCTTTGTGAAATTAACCGTACGAGTGAAATGGTAAAGCATGCCGCTTTGAGAAAGTGGCACTGAAGACTGGATGAATACATAACTATGTGCTGTTTTTCTTATATTTACAAGTAATATGTTTACAAATTCAGAGGCAGTGATCTACCTTGATTGATACAGTACATAGTAATAGTTTTTGATGGAAGAATCATGCCTCAGTGGATACTACTACGACCTGTACTGCTGCTACTACTAATTCTGCTGCTACTACTACTACACATTGGTTAGTTCTGCACAGCAGTTTGACTGGGCTCTGGGATGCTCTCTCTTGCTCTCCAGGGTGCCTTCAGATGCGGCAGCTCCTTTTGGGAGGGAGCATGAGGGTTTACTGAGTCAGTTAGCAGCAGATGTAGGGGGATGGGATTAGCAGGCCAGATGGAAGCTTCCAGATTGGATATTTGGCCAGGATGCTGGGGTTAACACCCATGTTCTTTTGATAAGTGTCACAGGTTCTTCGCACAGCGAATCAGGACCTTGATTTAACAACTCGTCTCGTCCAAAAAAAAAAAAGTTACATCTGCACTGCGACATTGGCCCAAGAGGGGTTACTGCCCCCTACTGGCTCCACACCACACCACACACAGCAGAAAAGTAAAGTGTTTTTTTTTTTCTTTTTTGAGATCATTAGAGTTATGTTTTTGATTGACCCTAAAAACTTGCATTTATCAGACTGAAGGAAGGCAAAATGAAGAAAGATAAGAGGTTTATTTCTCAGTGGGATACCTGAGCACCTCTTACCTGTTCAGTGTTCCACTTTTAAGTGGACCCCCAAGTGGTGCTCTGTGAAAGAATTCTAAAGCCACTGAACCGTTTCTTGCCTTCAGTTCAGTTGTTATTGATGGAATTCTTTGTAATGCTTGGTTCTGCAAATGGGCTCATAACCTGCCTCTTGAATTTCTACTCTTCTGTTTGGGAACCAAAATTGTGATTTTTACATTACGTGGTTGTCCGTCATGTTCTCACATACGCCTTTTTTTTGTGTGCTTGTGCTAGATTCCTGATCAGATAATTTAACTAAGGCTACTTTCTTTAGAAGGATTTGGCAGTATACTCGTGGGGAGGAAACGTCCTTCCTTCTCACAGGATTTCTAAATCTGTTCCTTGCGTCATTCCACAGAGGCCGAAGGCAACGTGCAGCAGTAACCCAAACAGTTTCCTAGAAAGTCTGCACCTCTATTCTGCTCTATTTCAGATATATATTTTTTTTTTTTTCCTGAAATAGAGCAGAATAGATGTGCAGACGGCCATTCTTTCTGCGCCATTATAGAGATGGGATAAGCAGCAACACTGGTACAGCTCGGTAGTGAAACAAGGTGCCTGTCTTTTTTTTAACGTTCCTTTTGGTAAGATCGACAAATATATGCAAATGACTCCATCATTAGCATTTCAATTTCAGAGGTGTCTTTCCAAGTGCCTGCATGTATCGCATTAAATCTGAGTTAATTACTGCATTTCTACAGCCAAACTGCTCCTAACACATTTTATTATGTAATGAATATAAATGCTCTGCTCTTGCTCTTGTTCATTCCCTTTTCACTGCAGTTTTTTTTTGTTTTTATCCCAAAATCTTGTCCAAATATAAGCAAACATGAACCAACACCAGGAGCGGAACAGAAGCACCTGACCGTGTTTGTGTTTATTCGTTGTGAGGTTTATCACCTTTCTGTATCTAAACAAACGCAGTGGAGCAGAGCGGCTCGGCTCCTGGTGTTGCCACACATTTACTCAGGATATGATATACTGATGGGACTGTAATAAAACTGCGTTGGGGAATCATTTAAGTCAAATCATTTAAATTTTATTTTAACCCCCCCCCCCCCCAAAATAAATAAATAAATAGTGATACAGAGGGAGCATGATAGTATATACATTTGCAACCAAAGTCACTTTTTCTGGACAAAAGAAAATGCGTGGCATTCATCATTGTCAAGGAGAAAATCGAAAGACTGGATACCAGCACTGCCCCTCGTGACAAATAGTTGCTTGCGAACAAAATGGGATCCTTCTTCCTAAGAGAACCTGTGAATGTGGTTGATTTGTCAGGACACGATTTGTTCGAAGAGGAAAGAAGGAACTGTGTCAGGATGCTAAAATATAAGGATTCGGTAAAGAAGGTGATTGAGTTCATTAAACTGTACTGTCATTTGATGCATTAGTATAAATATTGAAAACGCCTTAATTGTCATGGCATGTCCACAAAGTAAATTTTAAAAGCATGGCGTAGGCTTGGGCTAGGCCTGGTTTACTAGCTTGACGAAGGCTAGTAAGCCGAAACGCGTAGGTACAACATGCTTTTAAAATGATTTCCTCTTTGGAATTTTTAATACTTTTACTGAAAAGTGCCTTGTTATTTTTTGTTATCCACAGTACATGTTCTGGTTTTTTTTTTTTTTTTTTTTGGGTGGAAGAGTGGACAAAATGGAGGAGTAGGGAGCAGTAGCAAACTTTTACCTGGCCTCCTCCCCAAAGTTGTGCTCGAGGCGCCAGCCGGCCAGCTACTCTTTGACAGGTGCGCTTAATTAATAGGACCGAGAGGAACAGCTGTGTGGCGAATAGAAGTTCATTGACCATGGAAAGACAAATATGGACCAGCTGGTTTTCTGAAAGCAGTCACTTTTTTGAAGAGGCCCAATTTCTTTTTCCCCTCGCTGGTTGGATTCTTCCTCGCATACTGGCATCGTCTTCCAAATGATGTATGAAGTAATACATTGGGCGCTTATAAAGCTACGTTTCATTAGAATTGTTTTTGAGCTTGAACTACTTTCATAACCATAAAAAAGAACACCAGTTTTCATATTGATTAGTGTAGTTTAAGTTTAGTTTGATTTTGTTTTTGGTGTGGGTTATGTCCAGTTTTTTCCCTGAATGCAAGTGTGCAGGGTGTGTACAGGTACGTGTGTGCATGTGCTTTGGGTGCATGTGTGTGTATGTATGCATGCATGCATGTGCTTTGGGTGCGTTTTCGTGTGTGAGGGGTATGTATGTATACGTGTGCTTTGGGTGTGTGTGTGTCTGAACGCTGCCTGTGTGCATGTGAGTGTGTGTGTCTGAACGCTGCCTGTGTGCATGTGAGTGTGTGTGTCTGAACGCTGCCTGTGTGCATGTGAGTGTGTGTGTCTGAACGCTGCCTGTGTGCATGTGGGTGTGTGTGTCTGTATGCTGTCTGTGTGGGTGTGTATGTGGATGTAAGGTGGTCAGTTTGACAGTACAGGGAACTGAGCTTGGGCTTGGATGTAATGAGGCTCATTATGTGTGAAACTGTACTTTAAGCTTTTGATGTTTTGATCAATACCATTAAAACAAAATGGGAAGTGGGGAAAAAATGGGAAGGTTTTGTGTGTGTGTGCGCGTGCGTTCATATTTTAGGGAAGAAAAGAGTAAATATAAATAAATAGCACAGTACAAAGAAATGAGCACTGGGTGTGAGTTTTGTCAGTGTACATGTTGTTAAACCTCAGCAGCGGTAGAAGTCATGCCCCCTCAGTAATCGCACATTTGTTGCTCACCCCTGTCGGCTTCATTATCATAATGTACCGGCCTTGTGGAGCCTTCATTAGCATGTGTGCGAGCAGTTTGGATGGCGGGTTGACCCCTTAAGTCAGGTGTGATATATAATCATTTGTTGTGTCGCATTGGCGAATAGTATTTGACATTGCTCGTTTTGTGTTCTTAATAAAGCGCTTGCCTTTGAATCATTTGAATTTGTATCCCCGTGTTAATGAGGGTGTAATGCTTTTGCTTTGTCCTCCACTGGCCGATTTTATCACAAATGAACAATGTCTACTGTGTTCTCCGTACTCAAAATACTTGCAACAGATTTTACTGTAGCCAGGTCTCTCACCACTATAGACCTCATACACCAGCCTGTGATAGTGAAAGACCATCTATGTGACAGAAAGTGGAAAAGATAGTTGAGACGCCATGCCCATTATCACGTCCTCACAACCCAGTGTCCCAGTGCATTGACATGAAAATGGCAGTTACAGAGACAGGCCTCATTCTCCTCAAAGGCTTCAGGACTACATGGTCTTTGTGTGAAGTATAGCCTGTTGTAATTTTAACTTCGCTGTCATCTTCAAGTCTAGCGAATCTCCAGCAATTTAGCAGGGAGAGAGCAGCATACTTTCATGCAAAGTTTTGAAAAGGAAAAACGGTCCGTGGTGTGTAGTGTGTAATTTAAGTACTTGAGTTTCAGTGAATAGTGGAGATCTTTCAAAGGAAGCTTGGAAACCTGGTATTTTTATACTTTCTGGACTTTTTTTGGGGAAAGAAGGACAGTCTGATGGAAATGTATGCAAAGTTTCAAGTTCCACTAATTACCAGCATATATTCCTTTCATTGGGTAGAATTATTCATATTCGTTCCTGCAATTATTTATGGACAGAAAAGTAAGATTACTAAGTAAAAGTATTACTATTCATATGAGGCTTTTTTTGGCGATTCCTGCTCATTCGCCAAATGTTCACTTGTTCTCTTCTCTAGATGTGGGCTTGTGATGTGCTTTGAAGGTCTGCCCTTTCAACGGTAATAACTCCTGCACTAAGAGAGATAAGCCTGTGCCATGGCTTATGGAGAGCCCTGGAACATGGTTTTTAGAAGCTGTTTTCACGACCTTGCTTTTGGCCGGCTGTAGCGAGCAGAAGGTGACGAGCAATAGAATTTTGTTTTGATTGTGCTAATTTGACTGGCTTATGGCGTAATTGATCGAATGATGGAATGGTTCTGGGTGCTTTTTCAGGGGGATTAATTGACCGACTGGCGACATCACAATGTCCCTCCACCCCCACCCTTCCTCTCCTCCAGTGGTTGAAATGAACGTGGTCTATACTATTAGGTTTTGGCAGAATACCAAGCTGAGCATTGGAGATGCAGCCAAGTGGAGAACTCTATACTGAATCCCACAAAATCCTTGCTGATCTGAGTCCCCATAAGGGACTGGGCAGGACTCCAGCAGATGCACCAGGGTGAATTAGAAAATGGTCCCACTGTGGTTCAAGGGTGAGAATGTTTGCTTAAATGACCTGAGAGATGGCCCAGTTTTTCATTTCTTTTTTTATAAAGCATGCATTTTGGTAACTATTTTCATGCAGGATGCCCTGCAATAGATTGGGCAACCTTTCCAGGGTGTCTTCTGGCCTCTAGCTTGATGCATGCTTGGATAGCATTTACATGGACCAACTTCCTGCACAAAATCCATTCATTATCTATACCCGATTATCCTGGTCAGGGTTGTAGGGGGCTACAACAATGGGGGGCTACAACCCTGACCAGGATAATAGGGTATAGATAACGGATGGATTTTGTGCAGGAAGTTGGTCTGTGTATATTTGTTTTGCAAATATAAACGAAGGCAAGTGACCATATGCTTAAGGTCATCCTTTTATGGTGTGTCACAATAACATGATCACCTTAATTAGTTTAACAATATCTCATCAAATTTTGTTCTTATCCGTTCTTGAAGTAGGCCAGAACAAACTGCTATGCCTGGACTGGTACTGGGGATTCTATGTTTTGCTCATCAGAATCAGAATCAGAATCGTATTTTATTGCCAAGTACGTTTACACATACGAGGAATTTGAATACAGGCACTTTTTATCTAGTGTTCCAGTTCTTAAGATGGATGTACACAGCGTTTGTGTGCCTATAACCCCCCCCCCCATGTGATAGGATGCATCTGATGGTTGTCGTGGTAACCGCTTGAAGATGTCTTAACGTAATCTACAGGGACCTTGGTACCCATTTTTCTTTGGCTACAGCCCTACAGCCCTTCCTTTGGCTATTGTGGTCCATGGTTCCTCAACAAAAGCTGTAGCGCTTTCTGGTCATAATTGCTGTTGCAAATGAACTCGTGACCGAGGGCTTTGAGTGTAAGCTAAGTGTATCTGCAACAAGAGCCTGCTCTGAATCCAAGCTCCTGATAACACGTTGATAATATCTGCATGTGGAATGCCTGAAGGTGAAGCACTGAATAAATTCTCTCTCTGCTATTGAAATGGAAATGCAGTGGCAAAGTGCTCCATTTAGCAAACAATGCTGCAAATAATTATTATGTTTCTAAAAAACGATTCTTTGGCAGGTATGGCTTCTCCTTGTCCCTTTGTGTTCTGTTGATTGTGGTCCTTTCTCCTTGAATTCTGACACTCTGCACCACTGGTCACAGTAACCGAGCAGTTGACTGCTAGTAATTAGTTCTAATGTGCTTCTGCTGGCCATGACAATGTATTCATGCATGCCCCCTGTATTTAAACATTTAATTCATACAAAAGGTTTGCTGGCTGGAAGAACATCTATAAAATATACTGTAATTTCTCCACAGAAGTTTATTTAACATTTAGAGGTATCGGCAATATAAATGTACTGTTCACTTTTATTAGCACACTTTATGCAAACATTAATTAATGGTTGCTGACACAATTAAAAATGTTTTTCAGTGCAATACACATGGATGCATGCAGAAACAGTGATTCTTTTTTTGAACCTATTTGCACTGTGCACCAGAAACGGGATGATGTGTGCTTGTCAGTTTTTCCTGAACCGATGTTTACCTGCGGTGCTTGAGTAAGGAAGCAGTCTGCAGATAAGACGGCGGGTGATACTGGCAGGTTCAGGTGACTGCACTGCACAGATGAAAGAATTCAAACTCCTGCAGACGTGAGAAGGTGAGCCAGACTCCGTTCCGAGGCGCGCGAAAAACCTGAAAAGCTGAACGTGTTAACCTTTCATCGCCTTTTTAAAAATGATTTTCTTTAACAGGAAAGGCTCGCCCTGCAAACAGGGAAACGCTGTAACGAAATGACTACTAAACAGCCTGCCTTGAACCAGTTAATTAAACGCCCTGTGATTTCAGAAGTAAATAACGGGTGAAAATCAATCTGGCGAATTACGACTAACATTTACTCTTCTTATAATGGGAACAAACTTAACTGAGGCAGAGAAGAAAGCAAATTAATTTGAGCAACAGGAAATGGTTATTGTACATGGGTATTTCCAATGATATAATTCTCTTGTTTAGCTTGTGTATTTTTCTTGGTTCATGTGGTCTGTGTAGTCAAGCCTGTAGTTCTGAATGACAAACCCAGTAGGGTTGGATTTTGAATACTGTTTTAGTGATTATTATTATTATTATTTTTAACAGTGAGTGGTTTATGCTTCTACACTATGTAGGAATGCAGTCAACATTTCATGAAGTAAAATCCCTTTTGGTGTGGCACTGGCTTACCATTTAAAAAGCTTATAACTGATGCTCAGTGCTGTGTTCTCTGTCAGTCTCTGACCTTACCCGGGTATAAACATCATATACACTTGATAATAGAGCAATTTTAAAAATAAATAAATAGAACCGCAGACATAAATTTTACTTGTCTTTGGTAGCGTGAGTAATAAAACCATAAGCGATGAATTATCAGTTGACAGGACACATTGCAGTTTTAGCAGGCTGGTTTGAGGGAGAGGAAAGTGCATCCTATCATAAATATGGTCTATCCTATGGTAAATACATTAACGATATACAAGAAGCTGGTGCAACTTGGGAGACGATGATTAGAAAAAGGAGAAATGCTGACATCATTGGCCCTTGCCAAAGATGAACCCTAACATGGCGAGTGACACAAAGATGTCCTTTCATACGTGATTAGTTAAAATGATTCTGGTTGCTCGTCTAAGTTATTCCCAGGGAGTACTCAGGGGGCTTTGTCATGTAGAAAGAATTGATCAACATTCTCATATATTTACATATATTAAATGGGGATTATTAAGAAATCAATGAGCTCTCTGTCTGCAGCATTAAATCTGTCAGTTGCTCAAGCTAATAAACACAGATTGTCAGGAATCATGGAGCCGCATTAATGCATTCAATTGACATTTACTTATGAAATGGATTTTGAGGATAAACAAACGGTAATACCGCCCAGAGCAGAAGGAACGGAAGTTGAGCATGCTTTTGTGTTTTGGAGATGTCTGGGTCACTAGTCAGACCCCAGCAAGGGGAGCAGTGACAGTTGTTGGCTGACCCATGAGAAGGGGTGGGTGAGGGGTAAATAAGTTGGTAGAAAGAAGGAAATATATTTTTAACCCTTTGAAGAGTAGGCTTTATTTTATTTTTTTTAATGTTCTTATCCAGTTCTCATTTAATGTTCTTATTTTTTTATGTTATCTGGTATGTTATCTGGATAAGAACATTTTTAATGTTCTTATCCAGAATTCTAAGCTGGTGTTTTAGAAACCCCATTGCTTTCTGTTAGCAGTGATGATTGTTACATCAGCAATAGAATGTTGAGTTGAGAACATTCTAATAACATTTGTGATTTTGCACATTAAAGGGTTAGAAAAATCTCTTTGGTGATGGGGTTGGCAAAAACTCCTGATCGCCACCCAGAGGGTATGCACAGACCAATAAATGAGGTAGAACCGAAAACTCTTCATCCTGCCAGAAGTGGAGGTGTCCATTGCATCATCCGTTGAAAAGTCGTAGCGTAACGGGAGTTGGAACGGAGGGTCTCCTGCTGGTGTCCTGCAGTCCTTCCTCTCTCTGGAGTGTTGATGCAAGCCAGAGAGAATTGACGACGAGAGTGGACCGCTATACACTTAAGTCTCCACTCTTGCGTTTCAAATTTTACACTAATACATTGGGGCTTGCGCTCGGAACAGCAGTGCAGATGTCGCTGAGCGAAAGAGTGAAAGGGGGAACGAGTGAGAGAGAGAGAACAAAGTCACCGTAAACCGCTAAAATCGTTAATACAGGCCCTGTACTACGAGCCCATAATTGTGACATTTTTGTTGCCTTGTTTTTTGAACAAAAGGTTGTAAGATTTCTGACCCCTCCACTTCTTTCTGGTACTAGAAGATTGCTATTGTGAGGGCTGCCAAAATTGCAACATTATTTGTAGTATAGAACTGGCATGTGAGGTCATCAATGTTTATTATTAGCTTTGACCATAACCTTAAGGAGTAATTACATTACAGGCATTTAGAAGACTGCCTTGTCCAGAGTGACTTAAACATCTTTATTTTTTACATTCAGGTTAAGCGCCTTGTTCAAGGGTGCAACATCAGTGTCCTACATGGGAATCAGACCCGCAACCTTGCCCAGTTCCCTAACCATTATACTGCGCTGCTGCCCTCCATTTTCCCCACAAAGTCAAAAAGAAGGTGAAAATCGTGTATCAGGAATGAGTCTGTTGACAAATTGGTGAGCTTAACCAATAGAGGCAGGTTCATGGCCGCATAATAAGAAAGAGTCCTTGGTCCGGGCAAAGACTTTCCCAGACAACTCGGCCTGCATTCAAATTTTGGGATCACCAAGGACGCGAGAGCCGACCCTTTCCCTTCAAAAATAATTCATATATGCAAATAAAGCGGCCTGCAGAATGGACAAGTTCAGCTGGAAGTTGCTTCGCCCTGCATTTCATTCCAGTCAGGTGATGCCCAGCTCTTAAAACTCTGACTTTGGGACTTCATTAATTGATTTCACTGGGAGTTTTCGTGGGTGTCTAAATGTTACTGTGAGCTTATGCAAAAACAACACGGGCACAGAAACAGGACCTGGTCGTCAGTGGGTAGAATCTCATTTAAATGTAACAACCAATCAACAGCAAATTTGCTGAGGTCTTATTTTTTAATTTTCTTTTTGTTTTTTTTTTTTGTTTTTTGCCTGGGGCAGATTCTATTAAATTGAACTTTACAAATACAGACGAGTGGGTAGATGAATAGTGATGAAGGTTATCACAGCTGTACGGATATACATTATAACCTTGAGTGTGTGTACCGATTTTATACAACAGTTTTACTAGCCTTTAAACTATTTATCGAGTAATGATTGAGACTACGGATTATATTTGTTGTTTTGCACTGTCAACAATATAGCTACTTTAGGATTCTATTAAAAAGTGATATGTTACGGAAAAAAGTTCCAGCTCTGTTGTACGGTATATCAGCACTCATAGAATGCCTCTTGTTCAATTTAATTACTCAAGGGGAACTAACTGTTGTATAAGCAAACATTTAATATTTAAAGAATACGGATACACATAAATATTACAATATTATATGCGGTATCATAATGCAAATACCTACAGGACTATCACCCTTTCCTTCCAGAGTGAATGTATTTTTTGACCTGCTTATAACGTGATCTCTCTCTAATGTTCTACCCCGGGACCTATTGAAGCGGACTGCGTCGATAGAGTGTCTGATTGGTGGGGAGCAGACCAGCATAAGCTGGCCAATCTCTATAAGCCTATTGAGAGAAGTCTTACAGCTGTAAACTCCCGGGGTAGAATATCCTCTTGTGGGGAACTGGTCTATAAGATGGTGGGCAGGCTAGTGGTGTAAAAGTATTACACCAGAATACCTTTCAGAACCTCCATTCAGTAACCTGTGAAAGACATTTGGTACCTGGTGAATTCACATTTATTTCAGACTGAATGCATTTATAGAGCTGGATTGGCGAGAAATTGGGGGGTCTGGAATCCAGCCTCTTTACTTGACACCCTTAAATGGAAATGTACGAAATTGTTCTGGGATTTTTAATGACTGAAAATGACCGAAATTACTTGGGCGGCTGGTGAAATTGCACGTGTCCATTAAGGTTGTGGGAAAATATGTTTCTGATGGGAACGAACGTCCTCGCGTGTAGACAAATGAACCACAGCACGTCGCGTGATGCCATGATGTCAGGAAAAATGGTACGCCTGTGGACGTGGGCCATCAGTCTTCCTGTCTACCAGTGCAGGGCGTTCAGTCAAAAATAACTTCTGTCACCTAGTTTATAATTGCAATCAAGTTTTTAAAAAAATAAATAAAGCTACAGTCACTTGCTGTAATGTTGGTTTTAGTCAAGTCACAACTTTCTCTAATAAACCCTGAAATGACAGCAGGGGTCTGTTTGGGAACTGGGAGCTGAGAGCTGGGGGTTTTGCGTCGGTTAATTTGCAGAAGGCTCCTTCTACACAGCCTGTCAATCAGTATTAATGTTTTAGCATGCATGGAATTTGTGTAATTACCCAAAGGAAGCGGCATCAGATCAGATTAATGCAATCTTACTGAACGGTCACGCTGCAGCGAGACAATGAATGTTAATATGCACATGTGAGCAGGTGGTTCTTATTGGCAGCTAGGATGAGCACTTTTCATGCTATAATGAATCTCTTGCATAAGACTGCAAGCAGTCCCTCTGGGGAACAGGCCTGTGTGGTGCTTAACTATGAGAGATAAAGGTGTTTGTTTGCTTATCTGGCAGTCTTATCCAATGAAACGTACTGTACAATTCCGATATAGTAAACCTTCAGGAAGGAATTAATATAATACAACTGCATTTCAGCAGGAACGCGAGAAGAAAGGGAATGAAAGTATAGTATAGACACGCGCTTGTGTGCACACACACACACACATTCAAACACACATGGGCACATGCGCACACACACAGGTAGCCTGGGCATGAATTTTCATAATCTTTTTTTGTGACTCACAAAATAGAAAAAGTGAAATTACATGAAACCTATCAAGTGAAAATTTGCTAAATGGTTCCTGTCAGGAAGGAGAAGAAAAGAACAGGGGAAAAAAAAGCTCCCAAGTTCATAAAGTGGTGACCTAATGTAACTATTTGAGAAACCAAGCTGTGGTCATTTGGGTTTTTTTAAGTTTTAAATGTCATGAGTAATAACTATGTACAGTGCTGTGCTTGGTTAACCTCCACTTACTTATGAACAGGAAATTAATGACCATGGAAAATTCAAATTACCTTCCTATTCAATCAAGTGTGGCGTGAATTGGAAAAATACCTTTTGTATATTTCCCGCAGTCAGTGAATTTAGTTTGATTGCTTATCTCAAAAACCGCACATTTATTTGCTTTTAAGAAGGTAACAACATTCCATTTAAAATTAACATAATTGGGTGCACACTTGGTAGCCTGTTCTTTAAAAATGCTTCAGTAACATTCAGTGCAAAGTGTAAACACCGTTTATAAACAACACGTGCACATGCTGTGCTTGCACACACAAACAGAAACGAGCACAAGGAGGGTGAAGTGCGGAGTCTCTCGATACCGATTTTTAACTTGCAAGGTCATCGTTCACTCTCTGCTCTTCAGTATTCTGATCTTTTTCTTCACCCAGAGGGCTGTCGTGGTGTGGAACAGCTGGCCAGGTCAGGTAGTGGAGGCAGACGCCCACAGGGCGTGGAAGTCCAGGCTTGATGTGGTGCTGGTTTTCAACAGGGAGTCCACGGGCCCCTGGAAGTCCTTGAAGGTGCTGTAGGGGGTCTCTGGTCAGACTTGTATGCTGTGACTATGTATAGATTAGGAAAAATATTTTAAAATATGAAACTTAAATTTAAAATTTTTTTTTTAATGTAACCCTTTTTGGGGGATGCTTTTGAGCCTGGGTGAGGGTTGCTGGATCAAAAAAACCACTGTGCTTGAATGTTGGTATATGGTGAGTCTAGTGGAGCTGAGTGGTTATGTTTTCTTATGACCTTGTGATCTTATTTTATGGTTGTGGGATATTGTGACTGAGGGAATGTGCTGTGATGCCTGTACTTCTGATTGGGCCACTCTCAGGTCTACCGGATGAACAAGCAGTTTAAAATGGTCAATCTAAATATGAATGAAAATGGCAATAATAAAATAACATCCTGGAGTTGGTTATATTACATGCAGTACCACATCTGGGCCACATAAATTCCTAATTTTACTGTTCAGAAGAAGAAAAAAACACCCTGAACTTAAAAGTATATCCTCAGTTTAATAGGTAGTTTAATCTATACATAATTTGGTTCCTTTATGTGGTTCTAACGAATATCTTGTACACTTGTGATTGAAACTAGGATAAATAAATTTTGGTGCTGTGTTGTATGTTATTCTTGAAGGGCATTCAATCTAACTACAGTATAACACACACACGCAACCCCGCTTTTAACTGTTTATCTCCTGATCCAGTTTCCTCCTATTTAAGTATGAATCCTTTATATTCTCCAAAGCATTGGAATACATTAATGTGTTTTCCTTATTAATATTTAAAAAATAAACTCTGGGCTCGGCTGACTGTGCATTTCTCTGACTCAGCTTTGGCTTGAACTCAGTAATGTAAGTTATCTTCGCTGAAGTAACAGATGGTCTGAGCTTCCGTCCTCATCTGGGTTCTAGACAGCCTGATTAAAAAAAAAAAAAATTTGTGTGTTTACTCTCTGGTGAAATATTTATCGTCGCTTGTGATGCGAGATGTGAATCCAGAGGTCCGGGCTTTCCTGAGGCTTCCCTGGAGACGTGATTGTGAGCCACAGCTTCAATGCTAGGATTCATTTAGGCACAAGGCTCTTTTTTTTTTTTTTTTTCTTCCCACCCTGATATGTCTGTTCCAATCTTGAGGTGGCAGATGTAATGTAGCCATTTTGTGTAAATTAAGACACATGCCCATCATAGCCCGCATGAGATTATGCTTTTGCACCTTGATAAACAGCAATGTCAATGTGCTTCGGTTGCAGTGACATCATTAAGATCGAAACGGAGGATTATAAAACTTTTGGCTCTCGCTCATTTGCTTCCAAGAAATTGTCTCCGCCTCCTGTTAAACGTTCAATAAAGATACTCTAAACAGCACGCACAGATCAGTCAACAATTTCCCCATGCCAAGGTCCATCAGTGTAATCTCTTCTACATTGAAACAGATGATAATATTTCTCTACACAATAAAAAAGCAGTCCAAAAAATGGCAAAATAAATAGCATCCTGAATAAATGTTTGTCAGGTTTTATGCAAGACGACAAAGCAAGTTGATATTGTCGAAATTATCTAATCCTATCTTGTGAAATTGACGAATTTGGTCCATAATTTTAAGGCTTGTTCTGCTGAATGTCTTAAGTGTGATTATCCAGCAAATACATTTTTTTCATGGCTTATTCATGCCTGCCTATTCATAGCAGGCAATTAGTAGCTTGTAAAATGCTTCAAGGCCTTACATTTCAGATCCACAATTAAGGAGAACTCTGCTGCCTTCTGTATCAAAATGAGAACCTGAGTGGCTACACGCTTCATGTACAAATGAACAAATGTGCCATCTGAAACAATCTGTTATTTAAATTTTTTTTTTTTTAAGTATCTATCTTGGGTTTTGTATACATTAACTCAAAAAGAGCATGTCACTTTTCAAACACCTTTGAGCCATGTTTACATTATTATCTTAATTAAAGGTAGCGCTGGGAATGTCTTTTTTAGCTTTAAGTTCACGTACTGATGTCCAGAGGACAATGTCATGCTGCAAAGAGTAACAGGAAATCGTAATTGATTTATGGCTGAAGATTATATATAACCTGGTGTTCCAGCCACATCTTAGGCTTTTGCAAAGGCTTGCTAACCGCTTGTAGTGTTTCTTCTGTGAACTTGTCAAAACCAATAAAGATGCAACAATTAACTCTGCGTACCAGCCGTTTTGGACACTTTACTGATGTTTTTTGTTTTTAATTTGCGAGTGGACTACAGCACTTCGACTCTGAGCAGGTGACCTGTAATTACCCCGTTCCTTTTCCTTTTAAGGACCTTCATGCGAGAACATGTTACAGAGCGTTTAGACTCTGCATAATGCATGCTTCTGGCGGGTGAAGCGTGTGAACGCCGCGTTCGCTTTGACGCGCGCGGACGCCCTCGCTGTCCTTTCTTCTCCAGCGGGGAAAGGGAGCGCGCGTCACCTTCACGCCAAAGCTGTGCAGCGACCGTGCAGGGACAGGTTGGCCCGGGTGGGCCACGGCCATGCAAACGGCCTCCTGGCTCACCCATTTGTCTTGGCAGAGCCACCACAGCTAATAGCGACTGTGCTCAATGGTAGTTCTGGCACACCTAGTTCTACACAGGCCCAACTACATTAATATTTCTGACTTGCGCTACTGCTCTACAAGGAGGGCGTTTGAGTTTGGACAGGGTTTAATGTTAACGCTGAGCAAGAACTTTTGTTATTCATTTTTCTTTCTTGCTTTTTTTGCACGGTGGATATATTCCTGAGACTGAACAATCTCCATGTATTTTACTTTGCTGAAACCTACAGCCTGTACAATAAAAGGGAAATTCAATAAAAATGAGTAATATTTTTGAAAAAGAAATTGTCTTGTATTACGGAATTTAAAATAAAATTAAGAGCTTATTTCCTGCTGGGTCTCAGGGGGGTATGGTATAAAGGTACTATATCAGCAGTACTTCATTTTAGCCCACGAGGGTGTGTGCTATAGTACAGAATGTTGGTTGGGAATTGGGCTGTAACTGAGGTTGCAGGTTTGGGTCCTATGAACGTAAGTTCCCCCCCCCCCAAGCGAAAGTCAAACTAAACCCAACAAGGCCAGGATGGTCGTAACTGGACAAAGGATGTGTATACAGCCAAACTAGCTTATTATACAAAAAGTTCCAGTAAAGGTAGCATTAAACCCTAAATGGTCTGCAATTGCATCTGTTTACAACTTAGCAGACACAAATTTATGCATGCGCTTTTCTATTGTGGCCTGTTTTGCATTTTAGAAAGTGACTGTTAAACTGAAAGCAAACGCTGTAAGCTGCTGTCAAAGACGGAACATAAATCCATAAAATCAGGGAGAAACGATATTCAAAACCGTATTCATATGCTCTGTGTCTATATGTCTGTGTTCACTTGAGCTGGAGCTGTCTTTTCATAAAGGGTTTGTTGTAATTCTACACTGGTTTTAGCATCAGAACTACAAATATATATTAAACATTAAACAATAAAATAATATATAAAAGGACTGTTCATGCAACTTTCTGACCCTGTGATGTCATATTTAGCCTTTATTTAACCAGATATCCCCACTGAGATCTTCCTAAGTGGATCTGACACGAACACCCAGTAAGAATCACATGAATAAAATGTTTAAAAATGCAGTAAGACAGTAAGTCACAGAAACAGGGCTCATCTGTGTTCAGTGTCAAAGTACACTGTGGCTCTGCCAGCTGTAATTATAATCAAGTTATAAAGCTAGCTGCCTGTCATTGGGTCAGCATTGGCTGCTGAACACGGTGTGTCTAAAGTGTGCATTTGCATGATAATTAGCATGTGACCCATAAAATCATTGGGGGAGCCATTTTGTTGATGTGCTTCACGCCCAGAAGAGTGTGGATGTCTTGCACACTACCACCCGAGATGATTAGGAACTGCTCATTGAAAAAAATTTATTTTAGATTTTTTTTTAATTCACAACACAAACTGACATTAAAAAAAGTGTAATCCAAGACAAAAGAAAGTCAAATTCGATATGGCGTTTAGAAGCAGTGAATTTCTAAGGGTCTAGGAGAGATTTCAAGGTCTGGATCAGCGCTGTCCCTTGGATGGCTGCATCTCGATGGCTGCAAAGCTCAGAGCCTTCATAATTTCATCAGCACATTTTTCCTGGGGAAAAAAACTGTAATGCTGCACAATACAAACACAGAAAATATCTTTAAACACATAAATTCCACAGAGTAAATACTTTTCTAACATTCCAAAGAAATTAATTTGTAAATGAACATTCCTTACCAGTATGGATATTCAGTAGAGCACCGGTTCTTAAACTTTTAAACATTTGCACCAAAGTATGAAATTTAATACCTTTCAGGGACCCGAAAAATACACACACTGGCATAGACTAGTGTACTATAACCAACCTCGTACACTACCACGATGCATTTTGGGTCCCGACATAGTTTAAAGGTCCAGGAAACTGAAATCTGTGAATTCTTTGATTTTATAAAATAAATAAATGAATAAAGATTCTTATGGGCTTTTCAGCTTTATTGGACAGGACATTGTTGAGAGATAGGAAGAGCGGGGGAAGAGAGAGCGAGAGACATGCGACAAGGGGTTTTTTCTTAGGGCCCATATCCCTGGTGATGCCCCTGACTGTGTGCATGTTATGATGATAACACTATTACAGGAATCCGAATTGATGCAGTTTATGCCATGATAGGAGTGTTCAAAGATACACAATGTAATTGTATTCCTAGCCAATTTCAATGAAAGAATCTCTGACCTTTTTGGGTGAGGCAGTCTA
This sequence comes from Anguilla rostrata, assembly GCF_018555375.3. Taxonomy (NCBI): domain Eukaryota; kingdom Metazoa; phylum Chordata; class Actinopteri; order Anguilliformes; family Anguillidae; genus Anguilla; species Anguilla rostrata. Next base: position 31,825,827 of record NC_057944.1, on the reverse strand, counting down.
AATTCATGGGGGAAAATGCATTCTGTGGCATTAAATTGATACTCGAGGATCCAGTTCATTGAAGTGCAGTTTGAAAGCAAGCTTGCGGTAGGCCTAGCTGTCAGAAAATTAACAAGGACGTGAGTGAATGCGTTTTTCCAGGAAGAGGCGATAATCGGACATATTAATAAACGCTCACTTGTGCCGCGCTGTCGGACTGAAGCGCATCTTCTCAGCTTCAGTAATCATCTCCTGATTACTGTTTTCCATGAGAAAAGTGAAGTTTAATGGGCACATTTATCAGCGCTGAAGGGATCTCATCCTCCGTGTTTGCGCTCCTCTCCGCACTCCGGCTGTCAGTTTTAAAAGGTTGTGTGTATTATCGAGTTTCTTTCCCAGCTCCCTCTGGGACTGAGGTCACTGATGGTATCACCGTCTTCCCTTTGAAATTCCAGGCCTGATCCACTGCCGACGCCATACAGTATAAATTCACCGTATCCGTGATGACGGGAGGAGCTCTCTCGCATTGCCCTCTCGATATCGAAAGCTGGAGTAATGTATCCTGGCGTTCGTTTTTCACGTGAGACTGAATCGGGGGTCATTCCGAGGCTGCTGTGTCTATCCATCTATCGCGATCTCCCTCTCGGGTTTTAATTTCAAAAAAATAAACAAATAACAAAATAATAATGTTCTGTACGGCATGAACAGAACAATTAACGGCAACCGTCTGATGTCTTTTGAAGATGTGTGTGCTGATAACGAGGGAGCAAGCATACGTGCACACGCATGCAATCGCGTGCACAAATGATTGTCTAAGTGAAAAACGCTTTGCCGTCAGCACCAGAACACCAGGAGCTGTGCAGCTCAATTGTACACATTCTTTCAATGGATTGGCCCATCAGCCAGTTATACTCTATACTCCCTTCAGTCTGCATGCTACTACAGGAGAGAGCTAATGACAACTGAAGGAGACGACGGGCAGTTTATAAGGAACTGCCAGATCAAAATGGGGATGGGTGTTCACAAAGTAACCGGAGAGGAGCTCTACCAATCATGGAGTGCATTGGTCAGAAGAAGCTGAACAACCTCAGCATTGCTTGGAAGATATTTTTTGGCTCTATCTCTATCTATCGCTATCTTTTAACCTCTCTGGCTTTTAGGTGAAAAATTATGACACTAACGTCCCATGGCTACTTTCTGTCCTGTAGCCGTAACCGAAGGTACTCTGTCCAACATAAACCCATCCAACCCTGGCTGAGGTTCAACCTTGCATCTGCAGTGTCCGGCCTGCACTCACAAAGAGCCCGCAATTTTTTAATCTAAGTCTATCTAAATGTGGATTTTCACTGCACTGCACATGTGCACGGAATGCATCCTCTGTTTTTTAGTATGGAAGAGTGTACATCACAATGTACCTTTTGAGTTCAATAATACTCTTTTTTTTGCAATTATGGGTGATAGGAACTTATCAACTTCCAAAGGTTTGATGAATGGTCTGTCTATCTTTGACATTCTTCAATGCGTGTATGTGCTTGTGTGTGCGCGTGAGTCTGTCTGTCTGTGTGTGTGTGTTTTTGTGTGTGAGAGAGAGAGAGCGAGCGCATACATGATGTGATTTTGTTTGCATTATGCTATAATTTGATTTACTCCAATTGCAGATGCAAGGAGTTCAGTTAGCTGAGGAACCAGATTGAGAGGGTGACTCCTCTATGAATTCAGCTCTTAGCATTACCGGGCTAAGCGATATTGGGAGTGGGAGTCACTATGTTCTGGAACATAATCACCCTTTCTGAATTATGCATAACAGTACTGCATTGGTTTAGCTGTGATCTGCATGCGTTGTGTGGTGCATTCCCTTGTACGCCTCGGATAAATGCTTGCAGGATTTCTTTAAGGCTCTTGCAGTACCTTTAGTGTCATATATAACCATTTGTTCGCCTTCAGCGCCTTCAGTGCATTTACCAGGCTATAATCTACCGGCAGGTGGGATTTAAAGACACAATTGAACATCCTGCATGCTTTATCATCATCTCACATCTCATCATTCTCAATTTTTAAAAATCAAATCTCACGGTTTACTGCCAATTCAGAACTCCATGAGTGTTTTGTTTCATTTATTTATGTTTTAATGTTTTTTTTTCTATACCTAGAAGTGGTGCACTTTCTCTTGAATCTTTTTTTAATTAATTAATTTATTTAATCAAAGTTGTAGTTTTAGGTCCACTTCCAGGCTGTACTTCTCCAAGCATCTCTCTACTCTGAGCGACAGCAGGATGACGTTGCCTGCACAGAACAGGAACCTTCGTTTCTTTATCATGTACAGCGGGATCAGGGGCCGTGTATTGTAGCAGAACTTTGACTGATTGTTTGATGATAATGCTGAAATGTGTTTCAGCTGCAGTCCTGTCTCACTGAAACCCCCGAGTCCTGTGCTCATTTAATGAAGTGACAGTGTAATAGTCTTTGTGAGCATCTTAAGCCGTAGCCCACACGCTCTGTTGATGAAGCTTGCGCAAAAAAAAAAAAAAAAAAAAACATTATTGGCTCCAAGCTGAGATTGCTTATTGCATACCTGTGAAACAAACATACATTCATACATTTCTTTTGTTGTTGTTATTTGTTTCTGTTGATTCATTAGTTGAGAGTACTATAAACCCTATTTGGTTTTTTTTTTCTCACCTGTGCAATCTATATGTTGCTGCCGTTGTCTCTCTGTCTGTTTGTTGGCCTTGTGCAAATAAATGAAACGATAAAACTATTTTCTCTCTCTCACACTCACACGTAATGTGGGCTTATGGGGACAAACCCACCCTTTAATGGATGTAAAGCATGCAGTTAAGAAGCATGGACAACTGGCTTATTTCAGTTCAGGCTGTAATGAATGCCATTATACACAGCTGGGCCCAGAACCGAGTTTAAGGACCCCTGGCTTAACAAATTGGTGTGACAAACAAGCTGTGCCATACATTGTCATTAATTAGGTGCTCGCTAAGTCTCTCTTTCTAGCAAATATCTGCACATTTTCAAGCAAGCTTAGAGGCTCAAGGTGTCGGAATCACTGAAAATGTTTTCCCCTCTGACCTCCAATCCTCTGTAAATACATTATGCGCAATTTCTCCACAGATGACACCCTTTCCTCCTGGCTGCCAGCCCGCATACTCTTAATCATCAGAACTGTTTGTTATGCCTCGGGTTCATAACATTGAGCTTTTTTTTAATGCATTTGATTACTTATTCATATGTGCCATCACCTCTCTATTTTCACTGTGTTAAAATCTCTTTGGACTTTAAAATTGAAAGGCTGGTTTAGTCACTGTGTAGCGGTGGGACTTAGATGCCTTCTGAATTTTGTGCAATATCCTGTGACTTAACTTTAAGTTGAATGTGAAACGCATGGATAGCAAGTTTATTCAGCAGAAATAAGAGGTCACATTACAATATCCTGCGTTCAACCCCATTGCCTTTCTTATGATGACCGCTGCGGTCATTTTGAATTGCCGTGTGTGTTGGAGAGCACCATCGTAACACAGGTGCAGAAAGTGTAACATGGCGTTTCCACTTGTATTAGGGGAGTTAATATAGTTTTTTCTGTCTGGAATATAATGTACGGGTAAATGCTCCTTGCCTTAGTGGCTTCACTGTTACACTGTTTGAGCTGTAATGCCATTTTACAGCCAAATGGCAAAACGGACACATTTCGACGTAAAATGGAGAGCTCTGCATACGTGGAGTTTGGCAATGAATGATGCCAGTGCTAGTCAGTTCCACAGATATGACGGTCTCCCTAATTTTGCTCTCCATTACTTTGGCAAGTACATTTTAACTGGTCTGCAAGTGGATCTGTGCAATCCCAAGTGGCTTTCAACAGTTTTTTTTTTTTTTTTTCCCCCTTCTGGCATGCTGTAAGGTTTGTCTGAAAATTGCAGAGATGATTTATGGGGGCGAAAAAAAAACTAACAGAAGGATCCACAAAATGTTGGCATGTGCTTAGCAGTGAGAGCCCATGGTGTGGAGATTGAGAACACGTTTATCATTACTGACGGGTAGAGAGAGGGAATCTTAAACCAGTGGAAATTTGCGATATAATTGATTCCTTATGGCACAGGCTGAGTAGCTATCTTGACCATAAGGTATGGATTCTCTTAATAAACTGAGGCACTTAAGGCGTTTTCCTACACAAATCTCCACCAGCAGTAAATTCCCACCACAGCAAAACAGCAGTGGTTAAGACTGCCTACTGAGCCCCATATTTCAGGCCCCATGCCTGAAAATTCTAGCAGAAAAGTGATTTTGGCATTAGTGCGATCAGGGCTCTGGTTCGGTTGCAGGTGCCTCCCGTGAAAGACAGATTCTTGCAAATCCGTGTGCAACTTCAGTCTCCATCCAAAAAAAACTTTGGCAGAGAGAATTAAACTTTAAATTTCCATTTGGCAGAGTCCCAAAAATAAGCGAGAGATGGTAATGCGGAGTTGGGCTTTCATACTTTTACCCATAACAGCCACCACCTTAAAAGCTTTACTCTCCACGCCCCCCCCCACCCCCCCATCCCCCCACCTCTACTACACGGAGTATCCCGTCTTTTACTGCCTCACTGTCGTTTGTGTTCAGGCACCTGGAGCTTGGTTTTGTTCCAAGTGGCAGAAATTAATGGCTGAAAAAAGCAGTGACACCCTCCTGCTTCAGTCAGGGTGCATAATGTGAGGAGGATCTGATGGAGCTCAGACTTCGACTCCGAGCCAGACATTCCAGCGGCAGAATGAGCTTCTGCCTGAATTTTTATCGCTTCTCAATATTTATGAAGGCTCCTTCTCCGGTCTGCTACATTGACTGAAATGCAGAGTTACCATCTTGCTTCCTGTTCGACATTCAGTCCCTGCGTACGACTTGGAATTTAATGTGCGACGCGCAGGTTTTATGTTGTCTGGGGTGGTTATGAATGCGATTATTTATTCATGTTTCCAACCGAGTTGCGGTCCAGTAGTTTCATCTCCCTCAGGTGTGAATATAAGTACACTTTAGTACTGTACTTGGATGCAGATGATACCTGTGGATTTTAACCTCATACTGAAACTGTGTTACTCATTAACATGATGAAACAAAAGCGCAGGGTCTGACAGTTATACTGTAGATATATTTTTTTAACTTTCACAGGTGCAATAACATGCCTAAAACCTCAATATCATTTTAGGGAAAAGATGACTAGTTCTGCTATTCTCTGAAAAGTTAATCAATTTAGTCCCCCATTGTGAAAGACTGCTAAAATACATTTTTGGAAATGGAGAGATGACTAATTCTCAGTTTCTCGCAGTAAAATTTAATAACTTATTTTCCTGTCTTGTCTTCTCTTTTAGCAGTGGTTCACTTTAATGCATCTCATTTCTGTCTTAACACTCACTGCACAATGCACTGTACTGAAACAACTTAATCATTTGAAAGAAACATTTAGCAGATATCTCCATTTGCTTTTGCCTGCCATTCGCAGCTAGAGTTCCTTTAGCATGCACAGCAAGGTAATTAAATGGCCTGTGTCACAGTATAGATTGTTGGTTGCCTCTGCTTAAGTAATAAAAATGAAGGCTGTATAAATCAAACACCAGCAACCCAGCTAATTAGCTATCCCAAGTTGTCTCATCCCTAAATATTCCAGATAGCTGTAATCTATTTCGCTTAATTAACTCCTTCACGTGGGATTGCATCGCTAAATTAGCACGGCGATACTGTAAATTAAGCGTTAGTTATGTTTCCCCGCCGGGATCACCCGATGACGAATGCTCGGAGGCATTTCTTTCTAATACACGTTTTTTGATAAGTAAAACAGTTCAGTGACAACGAAGCACGGTGTTTTCTCGAATTAAAAATAACACGCACTTTAAATTAAGCCTCAAGTTGACACTCGTGGAGGTCCCATTCAGTGCTATGACTGGAACACATTTTTGTCTAGACGAAGCCGACATCAAGAAGGAATTTTCTTCTGTGTAAGCCCGCGGTGTTTTAATCAAAAGGCCTGTTGGATCTTGAACAGACTGCAGGCCAGTAGCCTTGTCAATCAATAACTTGCCCTTACTGGACTCCCCCCCTCCTCCTCTCCCTCTCACCTCTTCTTGTTGCTGTCTCTTTCAAATAAATGTCTTCTCATTCTGTCGTTCACACTAATTTGACAGTGTGGAATCTGAGTGTTGCCCAGGAATGGAACCTGCTGTATTCCACCTTCATGTCTACTTGAACCTTTATTCGATTTATAGAATTGGGGACTCTAGATGACAGCCTGACAACGGACCAACACTGGAACAGTATTGCTATTATCATCATCATTATTTTTGTTCTCTGGTCTGTGAGTGTTTTTTATTATTCATTTGGACTCGGTACAAAAAGGTACAGAAAAACAGCGCTAATGGAAAATTAAACGACGCATTGGACAGTGATCGTGTCTTAAATATGAAACGTGCTCTGTCATAATTCACCTGTGACAGAGCCTTCTAGACAGGGATGTTAACAATACCGTAATAGGCTTACTTCAGCCTGATTCTTGCCGCCATGGTGACGTTAAAAAAGAAAAATGTAGTGCAGTGTGTAGTGACGGAGGGCGCCATACAACATATATACATTTTTTTCATTCTGGGAAATGTCAAGGCCAATGTATGAAATCGTAGCCACCATACACTGTCGATGAATAGGCAGGGGGAATGTGGCGGTGCGTGGAATTGAAGTCAGTTACCCGGCTGATTAGGATGGAGCGGAGCATATTTCCACCTCTAGCGCGACGTCTCTGCCCGTAGCCTACTTTACATTACATTCTTTGACAGCAACAATACAGTCCGCTTTCTGACAGGGAGAACCTGCTCAATGTTTAAGTGCTGTAGGTGTGCTGATCGTTACTCAAGCGCACATCTGAGGGAGGGAGAGAGAGGGATGGAGAGAGGGAGAGAGGGAGAGGAGGAGGGAGGAGGGAGGGGGGGTACAGTGGCGGTAAACCCAGCCTGACTGCCCTAGTGCTGATGGTGGAAACAGCTCCACAGATAACAAGAATCCAGTGACAGTGATTGGTGCTCGTTTGTAAACATCACTAGCTGATTAAATTAAATGAACAATTGGCCATAAAGCATTTTCAAAATTCTCTTCAGCCAAAAATAAATAAATAATGCTTCATGATTAGTTTTCTTTTTTTTGTGTGATCTACATTCTCATCTAACCAATCAATTTCCATGTCCGTAATCTTAACCTCCCAATCCTTGGCAGCAACGGTAACCAATTTAAAATTTAATTTATCGTTCCCTTCTTTGAGCGACACGTGATATGAAGATTTGTAGACCGTGCTCTGATCAGGAGCAGCTGAGGGAGGCCAATGGTGAAAATGCCCTCCAAGCCTCGATTCACCTTCAGAAGGGGGCTATTATGTTTCCATCCTGATATGGCACTGATTACAATCACCAGATTGTGTTTTATGCCCTATGGAGGAACAAAGTGCTGATTAAGGCTTAAAAAAAGAAAACAATGAGCTTTATCACTCCCTGGCATCGTAGACCTCGCTGTGACTTCCTGAATTACCCACTGCTGCCAGAGGAGAGCTATGAGATTTTGTGTGTGTCTGTGTGTGTGTGTGTGTGTGTGTGTGATAATGAGAAAAATAAAACAAAAAGCAACTGCGCCCTATGGCAACCAAAGGCTTTTACCTTTGGCTGTTTCTTTTTATCTTCCTGCTTATTAATTTATGTTTATAATTACTTATTCACATGTTTATGTATCCATATCTCCTTGATGTATGAGTTCTTTCCTCCCCATGTTACATCTGGATGTGAAACAGACTATTATAATCTCTCTGGGTAATACTGTTTTCCTTCCTGCCGTAGATTCATATTACACAAACATGCTATTATAATATAACGTAATTATGTTGGTATACTCCAGACATTTTTCTCGGTGACCATAAGTGTTCACAAACACAGGCAGGGAAATTTACATTACATTACATTACATTCCACAAATTAAAGTGGAAGCACCATGACCCTCTTACTTTGCCTATATCGCGACAATTATTTCCAAAACTTGCTTTTGTACTTTCTGTCTTTTCCAAAACTGTGCTGTCGTGTAGTGGCTGGGCTTCTTAGGCTTTTATCATGCTTTAAATAAAATTTAAAAAATAAAAAAAAATAAAGAGAAAATATTATCTTGAGGGGTTTTGTATTTACTTGCCTTGTGTCTTGATTCTCCTTGTGTTCTCAGATTTATACTGTAGCATATGACATGAAAAGCTGTTTGCTTGTTCACTTTCATTTTTATCATGAATTGACACCTACAATAATTTCTGTGAACGAATAATTAAATTAGAGGACTAACAATATGGATTTTTTTTCAAGGCAAACAGGAAAGAAAATTAGCCGCCATCAGCAAATGATATGTTTTAATGAAAAAAAAGTTATGTATATATTAAGTGCAAGGTGTGAATTGCATGTGAGAAATTCACACCATGAATTATAGGCCTACTTAAATTGCTCTGGATTATTTAAAATTTCATCCTCAGGTCGACTGATGTTGAATCAACTGGTAAATGACTTCTTTGGCTGACAGTGACTAGTATCGATTTAGTGCAGTTAACCTTATACTTGTATAGGTACCTGAATATGTAGAAAAATGAGGCAGAGAAGAAAAGGTTAAATAAATTAATGTCATTTTTAACGATCATAAACAAAAGTTGTTGACAGGGTTCTGCGAGCTTATCATTATTTATCACAATGCAGACAAATGACTAATATCTAACTGCTCCACTGAAATTGGCTAGCAAAGCTTAAACAGGTGAAAGTTGTTGTGGCACACATTACATAGTTTTACTCTAGATTCTCTGGGTTCTAAATATGATCTGTATGCGGAAAATGGAAAGAGGAAAAAAATTGGACTATTGATTGGTCGATGCATTATGGAAAACTTGGGCCTTGCAGTTATTAGCTATTGCTTATAGCTGATTTATCTGAACTTCGTAAATAAACGCGATAAAATTTGTCATAACGTCCCGTCAATATTAAAAATGGAAGGGGGCCGGGTGCTGTGAAATAAAGTCTCATGGCCCTCATGTCTGTATAAAATTCCCAAGGAGGGTGCACTGTGCTCTTTTTTTTAAAAGAACAAACACAAAAAAGTGTTGGAGCTCTGCATTATGGACTACTCCACTGACTTCTCACTGCTCATTAAATGAATAGCAGAGAGGGACTCTCTCCAGTTTCAACATGTCTGCAGCTCTGTCTTCTGCAACACCAGTGTTTCATATCTCACTCATATTCATATTGACCAGCATCCATCATGCAATAAAACTATCCGTTAATATCACTGTGACATCATAAATTTGCCCATTTATGGTAGTTTAAAAAAAATTGTCCTCTTCAGCTCAGATTTGGTTGCAACATTGTGTTAATCAGCTGATCAGATATAAAGCTAGACTACTGACTGACTAATATTGGAAATTAGAAATAAAATTTTAAAAAATTGTTGTAACCATGCCAAGCTTTGGCAAGAGACCCAGTTGCTGATTAACAGTTGATGCACTATAAGAACAGTAATGACATGCAGGTTATTCTTGCTGTGCTGCTTGAAGGCTTTGGGCATATGTGAACACGCACTCTCGCAAATTAATATCACTTGGAACATTCCTTAGACATAAACCCTGTCTTTATTCATTCACCTTGGTAGCCCCAAAGTAGCACAGCATTGTGTTAGTATGCAGGCTAATCACTTTGTGCTGCCCAATGCATGCCATACCAGGAACCCAAAATGACCTACTGTAGCTTGCTCTGTAGAGCAGCTGATTCTTCATTTAGTATGTGGACCATATCTTGTTGTCTTTTGTAATGACTGTCAGGAGACGTTGCTTGAAAAGGAAAGAAAAAATAAAACATTAAAATAAATAATATAATAAAAATGAAATCTGATGAGCCACAGTTTATGGAATGCGCAGTAACTTGGTGCTGCTGAGTTGTGCGTGTTCGTAAACTGCACAGCTGTGTGTGCATTGCACGGTCTCTCCCGGTGACTTGGCTTAGATTTCCAAAGCATTATTTATTTAATGCCGTTTGAATCGTTTTCACATGCGAGCCTCTTCCCAAAAGTACCCAACTCATCACCGAGAACAGGAGAAGGTGCTAAGAAGCCCAAGCGAGTCACGCTTTGCTTGTTTAAGTGTATGAATTATTCACAAATATGGGGAAGCTTGCTTATGTTGGGAAATTTAAAAAGCAACAAAGTAATGAGCAGTGTAATATGAAGATCACAAAAGCACGATATTGTTTACATGCGCTGTGAGGGATGGCGGCTTGTGTGGGAAACTTGATGGATGCTAAAAAATGAAATTTGACGTTCTGTCAGTGGTGCCCGATTAAAAAATGCCATGACTGCACTTACAGTATGAGCGAGGCAAGCCATTCCCCAGATTCAAAGGGATCGCCTCTTTCTACATGCCTGGCTGCAAAATAGTAGGCCACCGCCAGGGGGCGTCGTAGTTGGGGGAAAAGTGGGACTGACGAAAAGCCTGGAATGATACGTGAGAGACATGGATCAAGAGAGGAAGGGACCCACAGAGACTGCTTATGTACAGGGCCCAGAATTTTTGCCACTGATGGCGCGTGTGTAGAAATGTGACCATTTAAGAGGCCGTAGTGGCCGGGAACGGGCTGTGCATATCAGGACACACGTTGTACCGATGTGACCGTGACGCACTGTGTTTCTTCAGCCAGTGGTTGGGTAGGTGATCATCGTCACGGTGACTGAGGGGCGTAGGTAAAATGCGAGGAAAAGGACTGGAGACCGTAGTCGCTAGCGCATCAGATGACTCGCTGTAGGCTATAGCTGGCGTGGCACGTGACAAACACATTACATAAGAGTGGAATTTGTCAGCTTCTGGCAATGGGTTCATCAATTAGGTAAGGCTGCCGTAGCTCTCTCCCTCTCTCTCTCTTCCTCTCTCTCTCTCTCTCTCTCTCTCTCTGCTGAAAGGCTCTATATCAGGGAAATTGGCCAGCTGGGAGATATCCTAATTCATTATGGGGGCCGAAAAAAAAAGAAATGGCGCCGAGAAAGCGAGCCATGGGGATCCCGCGTTCACATCTGAGAAAGGAAAACCGTTTCCTCTAAGCAACAGATTATGGGAACATTAAGCAACAATTACTGTAACGAGACCTACTGAAGCTGCGGAGGTAGCAGGCAAGCTGCGTGCATCTGCCTTACGCATATGGCTACAAAGAGAGGAGCGGCGTGCTACGCGCGGCGGAAAAGATGCCTTTAATTTGTGCCTTAGCCTACCTTTCCGTCCCAGCGACAGCCCGGCGACGGCCGTGCATTGAAAGTGATGGCAGGGGTGATGGATTGGCTTCTGTAACCCCCTGTTCCTGCATGCTGTTCAGCATATATCAGGGCCCACTTTGTGCTGTGCTCTGCGACTCATCCCCCCGGCAGTGTGTACTTCCTAGGTGTTCCGTTTGATGAAAGTGTGACGTGACGTGAATAAAAGTCGGTTAAATTGTTTACGCATTCACCGCTGTTGTCCTAATGGGGCGACGCCATGTTGTTAGGTTACGGGAATTTCACATTTCTTCTTAATTTTTTGCAGAGATATTACTTTTTTTTCAGCCATACCGCAGGTAAGAAACGGAAAGCCGAATACTGCTGACTGATCAGATGCGCCCTGCTCTGCTCTGCTCGGCTCGGCGTGTGCTTACGTTTTCTCATTACATTGTGATTTAGGCACCGTTTGCTACTTGGCCAGGGGCTCTAGGTGTTAATAAGTATCGGGTTGCTTTTGGGATCGGTGATTGAATGCATTAGAGAGAGAGAGAGAGAGAGAGAGAACGGGTTTCCTGCTTCACGGAAGCCGACGCGCGGGCAATATTTAACGGAGTGGAACAGGTGCTAGCTCTGAATAATCTTGTCTGTTGCAATTACGACTCTCTCGAGAAGGTAATGAAGCGGAAGCCTCACAGCTTGTGTGACCCGCGATCGGGGGAGCGGAATCTGGCTACCGGCGCAGCGCTAACAGCATTAGCGTGGGCGCGTTTTGCCCCCCGCGCTACACGCCACCGTGTTCCCCGCACACGCACGGCTACAGGTTCAAACGGAGTGCTAAATCCTTCCCGGCCAGAGGCCCGGGTGGTTTGGTCGGAGAGCGCGGAAAAACAGATTTTAATTAAGGATGACTTGACAGGTGTTGAGCTCTGGGTGAAAAGTGTTTTATTAAAAGCTTCACGTGATTTTTTTTTAATCGGGTGCATGTTTTGCGTGTGTGGAGCGCGTGCAGTAGTCCACCCTGGGGAGACTGCGACTTGTGGAGATTTCTTGAGTCTCCAGCTGTACTGTTCATGGTGAAAGAGGGAAAGAGCGCTGCTATGACGTCAGATTTGAGTGTACATTTTCATTGTGTTATCTGTGGTAGCATTACTTTTGTGCATGACTTACTTTATAACTGTGTAGCATGATGGGATGCATTTTTTAAAATGTAAAATTAACTTTTTTGTTTGTTATAGGTAAAAACAGTTCAAAATTGAGGTTCCAATGGCAAATCAACCACACTGGATGCAATGGCATTGAAAAAGAAAAAGAAAAAACGAACGAGTATGGATCCTTATTTATGTCACGAGTGTCAATCATGCGAAACAGTGTCCTGTTGGAATAGCAGTGTAGTATGTAGGCTACTACTTAGGATGCCATTGTAGTACAATGATTAGGACACTTGGAGATTGCAGGGGGAAGTCCCTGGGGAGCGCTGCCATTGCATCTTTGAACAAGGTGCTTAGCCTGAATTGGTCATGATAGCATCCAGCTGTATAATATGGAAGATTAAACATGCCAAAATAAAATGCGATACCGACAGTGAAAGGAGACGAGATGCACTGCACATCATTGTACGATTTCTTTTTCAGTAACGATGTGCATTTATCATGCCTTAATTAAAACAATACACACACTGGAATGCAATGTCACGGTGTTGTTTTTTCTCCCAAGTGCATTGCTTTTTGTAATGGCAGGATATTTTTCATTCCACTCTGAAATATAATGCATGCATTGAGTGGCGGGGGGGGGTTCGGTTTGGGGGGTGGGGGGTGGGGCTTAAGCATATTGCATTTCACTATGAAAGCCACAAGGGAATGTGTTAAAATGCCCAAACTCGATGGAAAGCAAATGCATTGTGTTTTTGTTGGGCTTATCCCATTAAATTCTGTTTTCCGAGGGTTTTCATGTATTCTACAGATTGTAGCATACAGAATTTGTTTATCTTTTAAAATCATATTTATATAAAGGGGAAAAAAGATTCTACTACTACTACATTATTTATTATTATTATTATTATTATTGTAATTATTATTATTGTTATTACAATAATGATGATGATGATGCACAAGTGGTTGGAAAAATTAGGTTGACAACCTTAAAAAAAGGTAACACGTAGACACTGTCGAAACTCATTCAAAATAAGTGGAGGCAGCTGTGTGTCTTGACAGCGTACTGTGTGCAGATGTTGGTTTCAAATTGGCTTTACTGGCTCTACTGAAACTGCCTGTTCCATAAACGTATGTTGCAGTTGTTGCTATAGGTAATAGACACACACACACACACTCCGAACGTATTGGATTTAATTCCTGCCGTAATTAACACGAAGATCACTCACTATGGATGCAAGTGAAAGCTGATGGTCTGCCCTCTAACCTCATATTCATGGTTTCATTTCAAATCCAATGTGCTGGAGTACAGGGCAACCAAAAAAAGAAGTCGCTGTCCAAATACTTATGGCCTGCACTGTATATGGATATTTCACTGGGCCTGCCAGTAATGACATATAATTTCACACTCTTCCAAGCTGTTAAAGTGAAGGAGAGAGGGTGACTGAGGATAGTGCTGGAGATGAGTGGAGTTTGCACCTACCCTGGAGTGTGATCCTTAAATCCTCTGGTTTGACAGTAAGCAGTTTGCCGGCCATTTCAGGTGAAACCCCTGGAAGGCTGTGCTCAGAGATCCAGGATCCGGTAAATACATTTGTATATAAGGGCGGGAGAAGAAAGCCCCTGGGGCCAGACTCAATTTAACACAATGAATTAGTGATAGTGCGATAAGTGTGGAGGCTCCTTGATTGTGTTCGATTCATTTCCAGCTTATCGTGCACTTGCTGTGAGTTATGACATGGCGTTGAATTTTGGCTTTTTTTGTACCTATAACAACACAAGCTGGGCCTGAGATGGAAGAGCTTAGTGTCCACCAAAAAAAAAAAAAAAATAGAAGAGATATGCTCTGAAGTCACTAAAGATGCTTTGCCTGGTAGCCTTAACATGGCATCCACATTAGGGTCTGTTTTTACACACACGCGCACACACACACACACACACACACACACACACACACACACAAGGTTGGATCAAGTGATCAGTCAATTCAGCATCAGGCGGGGACAGAGGCCCGCCGACCCAACTCGCAGCCGTCGAGAATTCGCCTGCTTCTCCGACGCTCTGCTCCAGCGCGCGTGATGGATTGCTGACGGAGCGCACGGCTCATTTCCACCCGGTCCCTCTCATTTCGGCTAAATTGACATTCACGCCCGATCTATGAAAGGGGACTTGCCAAATACCAGGACTGCGTCGAGCTCCACGCCAGAGCGTCTTCTCTGTCAACCTGTAGGGTCTAGATAAGATGAGGAGACGAGGCTGTGCTGCAGTCAGATTGCACCGTAATGGCCAGTGTGCACAGTAATGGCCAGTGTGCTCAGTAATGGCCAGTGCTCCCATTATGAATAGTGCTGCGGGCTGCACTGTAATAGTTGGTGTTTTTTTTTTTTTTGGTCTTGACATGCATTCAATGCATTCAGTCCAAATGGGACTTCAACGATTTAATCATAGGTTTTGATTCACAGACTCTGTGTTACTAATTAAGCAAATGACCGCGGGAGAGAACGATAATCTAAATTTGAAGCAAATTGCAAATAAAAAAGAAAAAAAAAAAGCAACGATAAGCAGGGTATGGACACGTGAATGATTGCATGCGTGCGTGCATACCCCCTGAATCTCCTTGGGCTGGACCGTCTACACACCAAAATGAAAACGACCGCAAAACCAACTAACCTGAGAAGGAGGGCCTCAGCTTACATGAAAAGCAAAAATACAAACGTTGAAAATAGTCAGCACTAGATATAGATTTACAATGATGACAAGTTGTGAAATAGTTTTTTTTTTTTTTTCGCTCAGTATGAAGTTTCCATCAGTAATTAATTTGTAGGAAGCAGAATCAAGGAGAAAGACAGTGACAGTGTGGGAAGATCATTAATTTGAAGCAAAGTTAATTTTGATTACAGAGGTTCTACATTATAAAGAAAGAATCAAAGGAATTTTTTTTCTAAATCCTCCTTGACAGTTTTGAAGAGCAGATAAACAATCATCGTAATGGAAGCTAAGAATAGGTCTAATTTTCACACATTCAAATCAGCAAAGCTTATTAACTGTTCAATGGATGCTGCATTTTATTCATTCTTTCATTCATTCTGTTCAAATGACAGATCATTTTATCAACCAAATGCAGGAGAACCTGGCTACCTAGTCTTATTAAATGTAATACAAGAATGAAGCCCTGAATGAATCAATCAAATTGATAAATCATTGTTAAACGTTAATGTTAAGTCCTGCCACTGTTAAAGTTCCATGTTCAATAAGAAGCCCACAAGTGAATGTTTGTAGTTTGAATCTGTTTGTAGTTTGTAGTTTTTTTTGTAGTTTGTCTGTTTGTAGTTTTTTTATACTATAAGTATAATGATGTAGATGAACACTGTAATTGTCCTTTCCTGTGATTCCTTGGTTGGCCTTGGGCTTAAGCCACCCACCGTGCCCCCCCCCCCCCCCCCCCAAATTATAATTTTTCCTAACTACCATTATAATTGTTTCGCTAATATCACTATAAGTGAAAACAGAGCAGAGTCTCTTGTAATGTAAATGCACCCCACCCACCCCCCTGAAAAACTGCCTAAATTATCCCCCATTACCCATGCAAAGCTTAAACTGAGTTCCCCCTGGACAGGCCTTACTGTATCTTTAAAAATTAAAATGACATTTAAGCCAAACCAATTACCCAGGGTATTGTGTAAATGAGAACGGTCTTTTGTAGAGGATTATAACTTTTCACATGGAAAAGGCCATTTGGGAATGAAGGGGGGTGGGGGGGCGGGGCGGAGTCCTTCTTGCTAAATAACTGCGCTTAATGTACAGCACCCATTACAGCCTCTCTGTTAGGTTGATATCTTAATCAGGGGAGCGTCTGAATGTGCTTCACCTCACCAATGAAATGTATCAAAGGACATATTTTTATTAAGCGTTATATGTTTTATCCTTCTCACATAAACGTGTTTTGCCACCCGGAAATGGCAGCCATGTGAATCACATTAGACTAATGCCTCCGAACATGAGCGTGATGGAAGATTCGTACGATTGCTTTGGACTTGGAGGTGACCAAACGATTCCTCTCCATAATAGATTTAGTGAAAAGGAGAAGGGGGAAAAAAACGTAATGAATGGGTTCCAATAATAGGTTTGACACCAGGATTGTTAACAAATCTTAATACTGTTCACACTATAGATGATTAATTTTAAGCTTCATTGCCGCTTCTCACTGGTGCTGAAAGGCTAAATATATTTGAAATTGCTGTCAAATACTTCCATTTTGTTGTAACTCAGCACTGGTTTTTTTGTGTAATATTCCTTTCTCATGGAACATCCTGGTAAAATCTAAAGCTTTTGGTTTTAAATGAAAGAAGATTTTTAAACTGCGCAAATAACAACATACTGACTCTTTTAAATGGCTCAGCTGCAACAAATGCCTGCATTATTATATAATGCATTTAATAGTCTTATTCATTTTATATTTAAAAAACATGAGACAGGTGAGATGCTGCAGAGTATTTGAAGATACGTTTTCCTCTTCTAATGGTAATAAAAGGCATTGTAGTTACATTTAGTGAGTGACTAAATTAATAGGGGTCTACTATATGTCTATGGGCAACAAGAACAGAAAAGGTAGTGTTGAGCAGCAATTATGTTGTTTGATCTCATGTGGCTGCTTGCCATCTAGTGGTGAAATGAAGAACTGCCCTTACTTTGAGGGAGCTGGGTGCTTTTGTGTGCGTGTGACTGACAGAATGTGGAAGACAACCTTTAATAGAGCTGTCAAAGGGGCAAATACACTAAAATTATTAACAGCAGTTATGTGTGGGTGAGCATCATGGGGGGAAAAATAAAGTCGTATTTGTTGTGATGCACAGTTTTTCCTCCACATGAAAAAGCTAATCCTTTTCAAAAAGCTGGCCCTCATGGCGTCAGTTTTATAGATGCTGCTAACAATGTGCTGTACACTGAGATGAGGTGAAAGGGCCCTTGCTCAGGGCCACAGTGGCTTTGCAATCACCATTCAATTTAAAACCTCATACTGGAAGGGGAGATTGGCTTGATGAAATCCAAACACTGGCATATCACACAGTGAACATCAATTTTCAAAGCCATGTCAACGATTGCAGTCGTGCTGTAATGACTAAAAAGAGTTATCACAGAATCAGACATTCTGAATGTTAATGCACCACGGTGTGGCTGTTTTATTGAGAGAGAGAGCGAGAGAGAGAGAGAGAGACAAAGAGAGAGAAAGACAATTTCATGCGATCGCCCACTTCTGTCTCCTGAATAATTGAATTTGCTCGCACTAATCGTAAAATGCTGTCTTTATGACACAAAACAGCTGTCTGTTTATCGATATTTGTTGTCTCTGAGTTGATTGCAGCCTAGTGTGTTTGTGTCCAATTCCAAAGCAATATGTCTGTATCTCTTGTCAATTAATCAGACTGCGACTTAAAATTTGTTGTATATTTCAGATTCGTTCCATATCTAAAATAATTATCATTTGTGTGTATCTGGGCTCTCTGTTGGTACAGAAAAAATATTTTGGAAATGTCCAGTAAGATGCCTTTTTGCGGTGTGTACCAACTTTTAAGAAAGAACTCATTTACCTCAAATCTTTTCATACCTCGTTCATATAGCTAATGATTGTACACCTTATTAAGGAGGTGAGAGGTTTTCTTGTTCTTTTTAGCAGAAGTTATTTTAATAATTATTTCAAATTGTAGAAAAGATTATTCGCAATGAGTAATAATGCATTAATACTCCATAATTGCCTTGAGCTAACATTCTTGGCTATTTAATCTATAAAAATTGGCAGTGGCATACATATGTCTCTCAGTGTTTTTAATCTCATGATTTTTAAAGTTCAAGTCTGTTTGAGCAGCAGGATATTTCTCCAGAAGGCCTTAAAGGGCACATGGTCTTTAATCATATGACATCTCATCCAATGAGGTGAATTGGCACATTTTTCTCTGCGCATTGCAGACTGTTGTTCTTATTCCCATTTGCTTATTGATTCATGTCGTCAATATTTCATGATATTTTTCCTTAGCCAACATTTTCCCATTGTGTTGTACATGCCCCATAATCATGATAGTGATTTAGAAACATGTGAGCTAAACGGCTATAGACCCCTTGTAAAAGAATGTTGTGTAACACTTTAAAAATATGTACGCGTGTTGCAAATGTGATTGATGCTCTCTGCCTGGAATAGTCCTCAAGCACACTTGTCTAGGTTTTTGAACACTGCCATTAGCAATATCTAAGTGTGTGCTTCAGTTTCCTACTTCATACGGTCTATGGCAAATAATACTTTTCCAAATAGTAGTTATGGTTCTTTAGATGGCATGGCAACAGTAATATAAGTGGTGTGCTGCAAGCTGCCCTACCAACGGGATTGAGTTTCTTTCCTCACAAAAAAGTAACACTGGCTTCAGTTGTACTGTAACATCTTGGATTAATAGAAATTAAATAAAACGCTTTCCAACTGAGGGGGAACCAGCAGCATTCCCCTGAACACTTTTAACAAAAGCTTTTGTTACGCTTTGATTGAGCTGTGCAAAAAAAAACACACAACTATTTTAACAGGTCAAACTGTGCTGAACTGCTAATGTTATGGCCTGGTTTTTAAGAATCCGTCTTCATTGTAAAGCCCTCACAAACGTACGTACGACCAAATTGTCAGTTGAATTTTGCTGAATGATTAAGGAGCTAAGTTTAGGGAGTGGTGATGCTAGTTAAAAAAATAAGTTTGGCCATTTGAGCTTCTGAAGTCCTAAGCTTGTCTATCTCGATATCCAGATATTGCATGAGACATCTAGGCACTCACACGTCAAGTATAATGCATGAAAATGGTCTGCATTTTACAAAAACAACCCAAGGATATTGTGCTACTGGCATGCTTTTGTGTTCGATTCAAACAGATCTGTCGCACTTGGGCTCACACTCCTGTTTTGATGGTTTGCTTTAATAAATATAATTTTGGACTTTACTAATGTGCCCGGGTCAGATCTGCATTCATAATTACATTACATTTATTTAGCAGATGCTTTTATCCAAAACGATGTACAAAAGTGCATATCATGGTCATTGGACAACTACAAAACACAGGTTCAATAAGGTACACAGTTCAGTTCACGCAGTGAACATTATTCTGACCTAACTTATGCCAAGCCAAACTAGGATGACACCCATATTAAATCTGAATGTACAAAATAATTAATTTGTTAAGTTAAGTTCTCAAGTCAGCCTTGAAGGGCGAGTGAAAGCCTGCTCTATTGTGTTTAGCTATTTACTTTTCGTATTTCCAAGAAATTTTGTTTTTCAAAACTGTGGCAGTCGGGTTGTATAAGGCCACTAATGTCATCCTGAATAGATGCGTGGGACATTTCCTCCCTGACTTTCCATTTAGCGGTGTTTGCTTACTTTTTATTTTACAAGTCTCTTTCCCATCCGTGCACCTACGCCCTCAGTAATTGTAATTGTTTGTGTACGCTTAGCTTATCAATGAACTCAATGAACATGTTCTCATGAATTCTCAGAAGTGTTCTTTTAGTCTAAAATATTTCTTGGAACCGTCTGCATAACATGATTTAACACGTAATTACATTCTTGCATAGGAGTGTGTCAAGTTGTTGTCAGGCTTATTAAGTGGGAAGAAATAGCCAGTGAACTGAGTTGCATTGTAGAGGTTTTCGCTCTCAAATGAACTTGTGCTATCGCAGTACCGGTGATTGTTGAATCAAACGATTTACCCAGCAGGCCTTCTGCCAGCAACTCGGCTCAATATCTGTGAGTTGTTTGTATTGGGACTCTCTTAGCCCACGACGGATGAAAATCAAACATAATTTATATCTTCGCTTTGGTGCCCAACTCCGCAATGCAGCTAAAGTATAGATGTCTACCCTGTATGAGTCTGTGCCCATCTGCACGTGTGCCCCTCTGACCACGTACCCCTCAGAGCAATGTGCCTGGCCTTCCGGGCTGGTAGCTGACCCCAGCCAGGTTGACTGCTGTAGTTGCTGTTGTATCGATAAGTATATTCACCCGTGGCTGTTCGTGCACTACCTGTTGCTTTCACCCAGATCCCTCCACTCCGTTCCTCTGTCACCGGCGTCTGACCTGAGCTGGGGTCCGTCCCCGTGGTTTCTTCCCCTTTTCCCTCCAGGCACTTTTCCTTTGCTTTGCTGGCCTCGGTTTGCACACGCAGGCCTGGGCCAAAAATGCCTGTAAAGATCTCTGAACACACACTCACCGGCCACTTCATTAGGTGACAGGAGTGGCACCCGGTGTGGTCTTCTGCTGCTGTAGCCCATCTGCTTCAAGGTTTGACGTGGTGTGCGTTCAGAGATGCTCTTCTGCATATCGCGGTTGTAACGAGTGGTTATTTGAGTTACTGTTGCCAGCTATCAGCTCAAACCAGTCTGGCCATTCTCCTCTGACCTCTGCCATCAACAAGGCATTTTCACCCAGAGAACTGCAGCACACTGGACATTTTCTCTTTTTCGGACCATTATCTGTAAACCCTAGAGATGGTTGTGCGTGAAAATCCCAGTAGATCAGCAGTTTCTGAAATACTCAAACCAGGCCGTCTGGCACCAACAACCATGCCACGTTGAAAGTCACTTAAATCACCTTTCTTCCCCATTCTGATGCTTGGTTTGAACTTCAGCAGATCATCTTGACCATGTCTATATGCCTAAATGTATTGAGTTGCTGCCACATGATTGGCTGGTTAAATATTTGCGTTAACGGGTGCAGTTTGCAGTTGAACAGGTGTACCTAATGAAGCGGCCGGTGAGTGTACGGTCCTCTGCGAAATGAGCTATGCAAATAAAACTGAGCTGAATTGACCTGAATAGACGGATGGCAGTTAAAGATTTTTAGTGAACGTTCTCTTTTCACTCATATGGAGATTGGTACTCGGTACTACCCATTATGTGTGGAAGTTGCAGTGGTTATTTCCTGTGCTCTGTTCATTATCAGTTAATAGAAGTGATAGCCTGATGCCTGACTCTCACCTTTGAAACCAGGCTGATTGTTAAAATCGTGCTGTAGTACTCCAGGTGTGAACTTACAACACCGCTTCCTTCCCTGCACTGAGGCATTGTGGGACTTTTTCCCCCACCTTTTAAAGCTGCATAGCGAGCATGTGTAGAAGGGGAGGGTCCAAAGTATTTGCCCCTTTCACCCCAAGTGTCTGATATTTCCCTTTTAAGGTCCGAGCTGGGATTCTAGCCCGGGTCCTTCGTTCTCCTCCTTGCACCTCCGTGCTGCCCCTAGCTGATATGTATTGATTATGTATTATCAATAATTATGTATTGACAATAATAATGCCGGAGAACAGAATTATTAAAGATTTATGCAGCCTTTGACCGCTCTAGATATGCAACATCACCTTACAGGTCAAAGAATGAAGCCACTGTATTTAGAATCGGTTTGATTTAACAATGCACAAATTACAATATAATGAAAAGCTTATAGTTCACAGCCATTTGCATACACACCACTTGCAACTGCAAACCTGAGCTGATAAGAACCTTACTCTAACTAAGCAGCATCCGTATCTTTTGATCTTGATTAGAAACGCAATCCTTGAAATGGAGATCTACTTGAAACATTTCACCTCTTCACCAGTCATTTGAGTAAAGAGGTGAACTGAAAACCACATAAAAACCAAATGTACATTTCCTTCTTTATCCACAACTATTCTGCTTGCTTCCGAGAAAAATAGTCTTATTTTGTTACTGCATGCCTAAAGCATATTTAGTATATGATATGATATTCTAATGGTTTGGGGAGCTGATATATGAAGTACCTGGCAGTATAAGAGGTAAATGCCTACAAAGTAACAAATCAAGTATGAGTGGAGAGTGATCCTGATAATATCCTCCTTGGCATACATCAATTAAGATTTTAGATTGCAAAGATCTCATATTTGCAATCTGAGTCAGACTGGAGGGAGGAAAAAAAGGAAGCCAAGATTGAACGTTCAGTTAAAATGTCAACACCCACATATTTTCACGAGTAACGAGTGACCATCACTGAAATTAATGAATGAAGGCATCCAGCGGGCCCCCATGCTTTTCGTAGAGCGTCGGGTTTGAGAATTTATGCTTCAGTGCAATTTGTTGGCTGTTCATTTATTTATTTCTTCATTTGTTAATTCCGTATTTGCACGCCCTTTCTGCGGTGCGTGAATGCCTGCAGCTTGGCTGGGCAGTGCGGTTTAATTCTGCCCGTAAGGTTCAGTAATGCAGGGAGAGAGGCCGTGTTCATGCCTGGATGCATGTAAAAATCACCACGTTGCGCTCTGGGTTGATTGCTGGGTCAGACAGCTGGATGTAATGGTGGTGAGCTCATTTAAAAAAGGTTGAGATTCTCCCGAATTCGCTCAGGTTTGTATTTCCGCAGGTGTGCTGGCGATCGAGGTGTTGAACGAATTTGCCATTTCTCCTTTTGTAAACTGCACATCTCATTTAAATGAGATGGTGTGAATGGAGGCAATATAATTGCTTGCAGTTCTTCACCGATATTTATTGAGTTATGATGGAATGGCAATTATCACTGCACATACTGAGCAAATAGATTTTCAGATTAGGGTATGTTTTATATTTGCTTATGTTTTTTCATATCCATGAACCCTATGACTTTGGTCGTCTTTCTAAGAAAGGATGATGAGATCTAGAGATGAAAAGCTGACCCTATTCCAATCAAATCCAAAGTTCACTCTCAGCTGGACTGTTTCAGTCTGGCTGAATGCACATATGACAGAAAGCAGCTCGGCAAAGAATGCAAGAAGATCAGTGAATAGTGAATGATGACAAGGAGAATATTAACTATTCTCGTCTACGGAGCTGAGCCAATTTGCGTACAGCACTTTCAAAGCGTGTGTATTTGTCAAGTATACTGTGCCACGGATTCTTGGATGGCTGTGACCTTCGACCTTTGTTATCCATTGCAAATGTATGTGACGTGCACCTTTATGTTCGCCTTTAGATGGAGAACAGCATTTGGCTGCATGTAACAGCTTTTCAAAGCATTGTTGGTATAGTTTTTTTCTGTGTGCGTGTGCGTACACGTGCATGCATGCACACACACACACAGACACAGACTTTCTCTCTCAATCTCTCTCTCTCTCACACACACACACGCACACACCTGAAAGCCGAATCGATCGACCACGTTTTCACTCGATACAGAGACTCAGATTATACTTGATAGAACGGCAGCGTTAAACCCAGTCGGCTTTGGGCTGCACAATGCCTCTCTCTCTCTCTCTTCTCCCTGAACAAAAAAATCAAAAATACAGACCTGGACATCTGAGGGAACGGTCGGGGTGCTGGGCGCAGGGAAACGGGGGGCAGCTTTCGGCTTTGCGCGGGAGGCCCTGTGCCGCTCCCCGTACCGCCGCTCACGTCCCAGGGCACCTCGCACGGGTCTTCTCTCCTAGCGAAACGCGGAACGAGAGAAGAACGGCTGGCCCTGTACTCAA
Source organism: Anguilla rostrata (assembly GCF_018555375.3). Classification (NCBI taxonomy): domain Eukaryota; kingdom Metazoa; phylum Chordata; class Actinopteri; order Anguilliformes; family Anguillidae; genus Anguilla; species Anguilla rostrata. The sequence continues at coordinate 31,801,962 of NC_057944.1, read as the reverse complement.
CAGTCTCCGAGAGACCGAGTTAAACAGTGGCCATGGCCTACCTGGGCCCTCCCTCACAGAGCATAGCCGTAACAGCCATGTAACAACAGCGCAGTTGCAGGAGCAGATTGTTACTATCATTTGTAAGCGTGAATGAGCGGTGCTTTTAAGCGCCATCTGTGTAGTTCAAAGCGCTTAAGCAGCCCAAGCCTTTTTTTTTTTTTTGTGTGGTAATAACTTTCCATCGAATCACAAGCCTTTAAGACTTTTTCTGTTGCGTTCGTTTTAAAATCGGGAAGCCTAGCCTCACCACATTAGCCTGGTGACACGGCAGGCAGATAACCAGCTGGTTAGGGATGCATGATAGGGTAATTATGGCGGCCGTTATGGCATAAGCCACTGCTGAGTTTCTTGCAAACTCAAGCACGTTCCACATTCATGATAGACAGATGAGCACAGCTGTCAGCTCTAAGAAGGAAATGCTATGTGTTCCTTCATATATACTATATACATATGCTATGCTGCAAAACGAATTGCTCGTTGGGGATAATAAAGGCTTCAACTATTTGTAAGGACATGCAAACACGCAGAAAGGCCCCGGCTGGGATTCGAACCCAGGACCTTCTTGATAATACTATCCACTGTACCACTGTGCCACCCAGCATTACAACATTTTTGGCTCTGTAGAAATTGGAAAACTTGCCACTTGGCTTAAAAACGAACTGCCAACCCACAGACGGTGACAGAAATACTTTCTGCTCAGTGGGTTAACTGGCAGATTGCAGACTCACTCAGAGGTGCTCGCCTTAGCCTCCGGTGTCTGATTGTAGATCAAAAGGAACTGGCTATTAAGAAAAATTAAATTTCACGTCCTAGCACTGTGGAGTGTGGAATCCTCAATAAAGTCCTATAAACATGAGGAAATCCCTAATGAATAATCTAATCCCTTTGGCTGAAAAACCCCCAGTTATCCCCAAGATCCAGTGAACCTGTGTAAACATGTCATGCTCAGAGCTCTGTGGTATCCAAATGCATGTTCTAGGTATAATGTTTTTTCCCCCCCTTTCTCTGTAATCCTTGGATTGCTAAAGAAAATATATGGCTGCATGAAAAATCTTATTCCAGAAAGGAAGGTTTTGGTCATTCAGTAAATTTATTAATGTGCCAAAAAATATGAGAACAAAGACATCCAGAAAAAAAACACAATAAAAATGAATAGCCCCACCCCTGTATGGTGCTGCGTTCATCTTGAATTTGCTTTGTTGCCATAGTTACATTACAATTGTTACAATCATCCAGCAGATATATTAAGACAGAGCGGCGTACATACATCATGAAGTACATAAAAGCTTTCATATAAATAATATCAGGCTGCACTTCAGGAAATTATTATTGACTTGGTTCAGGTTACTTTAAAGTAACTTAAAAAAAAAAAAATCTACCTCCAAGAAATAAGTAGAAATTGGCATATGCATGAATGTCAGCATGTCCAACAAATAAAATGCCAACATACCTGTTAAATGTAGAGCGAATATCATGCTGAAAAAGAGGGTCAGTGCTCAGTGATATGAAGAGGTAGGTTTCTTTCCTTCGCGTTGGAAGATTGTCAGTGTTGGAAGCTTCCACCACCAGGGGGCGCCAGAACAGACAGGGCATGCTGCCACCAGGGCATACTGTATTTCATTTGTTCCATACACATTCAAAGTGCAGTCATTTACACAAGCATTGCACATAGCAGTTACATTGCTTCCATTTATACGGCTGGATATGTACTGAAGCAATGCGGGTTAAGTGCCTTGCTCAAGGGAACAACGGCAGTGTCCTACCCGGGAATTGAACCTTTAGGTTAAAAGACCAACTCCTTACCCATTATCGTACACTGCTGGCTCCATGTCGGGATGAGAAGGTCCAGCTGCTCAAATGACCGCAGAAGGCTGAAGCCGAAACTGGGGAGGAAGCCAGCTGAGGGGGGACTTTCTGGATAGAAGATTTTCGATGTCTCCCCGGGGGTGTAATCTTCTGGGAAAGATCTGAGCAGGCTATCGAGCTCCTCAGAAACTTCCCCCAGTGGACCCGAGGAGGAGGAATTTGTATTTTTCTAAGGATTATTGGCGGACATTTAAGAAATAAAAAAGGAAGTGATGGAGAAATTGAGAACAGTGAGAACAGGATCTGTACAAAATAGGGAAAATGGAGTACCTTTTTGTTACAATTATTTATTTTTTTTGGGGGTGGGGGGGGGATTGGTTTATGGTGCCTTCATGACCCCATAATCATAAGATGGTAGGGGAAATGCCGTCCACTATAGACTGTCTCGGTTGTGTAATGCTGGGTACTTGTGCTGGATGCCTGTGAATGGCACTGAATGTTCTGAGGCACTAATACAAATGTTCGCCATTTCTCTGGACAGGTAAACAAGCATGTAGGATACGCAGAGTAAATAATAATAATAAAAATCAGAAGGCATCTAATTACACCTCACCCCACACACACACACAACTGAGGACATTTCTTGGCCTTGAATGCCCAATAATTGGAGAATCCTTTCACAGAATCGATATGAACGTTGTCCTGCATGCATATGATGAAAGAGCTTACTAACCGATGAGCGTTAAGTGTACATTCGATGTGCACATCCCTATGGCTAGATCATTAGCCAAGTCCCACTGGGATAGGTGGGTGCATTTCCCCCATAAACCGTAGAGATCTAAGTGATAAATAATCAAAGCAGAGATTGTTGATCTTCGGTGGGTTGTTTTAATGATACAAATGGTGCAATAATGAACCTCTGCTTTGACTGAAAGTCAATTATTGATTTATCTTCAGAAAAATGTGACATTATGAAGGTTAGAGAAAAAAAACTACCTTTATGTACTTAAGGGATAGCATAGGAGGCAATCAAAAGCATTTACCGGGGCTCTCACCTGTTTCTAAACACCCACTAATGTGATTTTTTTTTTCCTTCAAAGAAAATAAAATTTACAGGCATGTCAGTAGCCTGTCATCATGACTGTTCCAATGGTAGTTTTGGAAAAAATAACAGCATTTTTAGCGTGTGCTATAAACCGTACAGTGGCATGTAATGCATAAGGAGGTCCATTTCACAGGCCACCACAGATGGCGCTGTTGCACCACTGACGCCCGATCCCCGGCTGCGCGCTCTCCGTCGGCAGTCCTGCAGCCCAGCTTCTTGCATAGGCGCTGAACGGAGAGCTGAATTCTCGACTGTGTATTTATGGAAAATCATCGGGATGAAACGGGATTATGGGAAAACCCTGCTCTGTTTAATCCCGACAGGGGCCCGTTTTATTGCGCACGGCACCGCCCCCAGCTCTCTCTCACCCCCATTGTGATCCGCGTTACCGAAAGACTTATCCTCTCCTGCTTCTGCTCCTGTATGTTTTTTTCTCTGCTTGTACACGTCGCCGTGTTTTGTTGGTTTGAACGAAGGCGAAGCCGCAGTGTCGTTTTTCGAGCCGCGAGACAGTATTTATTTATTTATTTATTTGCGCTATAGGTCTTGACAGGCTGCGAGTGCGCACTCTGTCTTCATTACCACCGAGGCTATGCAGACTGTGCCTCTTCAGGTGGTAGTTTGAAATGAATTATACATAGAAATGGGAAGCGTCAGTCACCCTGACAAGCTTATTTTCTGCCCCGTCATTCTGCTGTAGGTAGTTAAACACACAGTTGCATCAGCACCTTCAATGCGAAAGCTTTTTCCTCAGTTTCCTTCTTGTTTTTTGGGGGGCAAACAGGAACAGGTTTTGGGTTGTCATATCGTTTAAAAGAAATCATGACTGAAGGGCACTTTCACTTCATCTGGGTCCAGCACGTTAGAGAAATGCTCATTAAGTAGGCAATCAGTACAAATAGTCTTCATTATAATACAGTAATCCGTTTCAATAATACAGGTTTGTGACGCTCGTGGTTATAAAAAAATGATAATAAATTTACAAAGGTAGATTTTAATCTTGCCACCATGTCAGTCTTATGTTAACTGACGTGAATGTTTCATTACATGGAGACCTGGTTGCCATGATGTTGTTCAGGAATCTCTTGCAGTGCCCTTGCACAAATAGAAACATACTACACTGCGTTCGGTCACAAGATTCACCAACCTTTCCTGTCTTCAGTTACAAACAAACAACTTAGGAAGACAAACATGTGTATTGTGTACTTGTAATTGCCTCTGATGGTTCTGTAAGATAAGTTATTACTTTAGACTGTAATGTCCTGTTATTTACCCAAAACCCTGCGCCAAGGGGGCTTCTATGACTTGTAAAAAATAATAAATTGAATAAAATGGAATTTGTTCCATTTCAGTGTGACCGTAAAAGCCTATAAGCCCGATAAAGCTGATCGTTATAGTTAGAATGAACAAGGAACGCTGAGAAGGGAGGGAAGCTGGTGTGTGCGTGCGTGTGTGTGTTTCTGTGAGCGTATATCTGTGTTTCCATCTGTGTGTTTGTGTATGTGTGTGTGCGTTGAGTTGGGGAGGGGTAGCGTTGGACAATGTATTCATGCATATGACCGTGCACATGACCATGCATATTCATGCATACATGTACGTGTGCGGGTTTGTGAGAGAAAGTGTGTGTGTGTGTGTGCGCGCATCCTTGTGAATATGTTTCTGTGCACGTCTGTGTGTGTGTGCATGCCTGTGTGAGTGTGTGTGTGAGTGTGTGTGTGAGAGGGAGATAAAGAGAGAGTGTGTGTCGGAGAAACGGGGTGCAGTCAGATGAGCAGAGAGGGAGTGACACAGGCAGTCTGTTATGCTGAACGCTGCTCCCCCATGCTGCCTGTCAGGGTCTCGCTCATGGCTCCCGAGCGCTCCATGTTTGGCACGCGCGGGGGGGCCGGGGGGACCAGAACTGCTGCAGAGAGGAAAGTCTGAGATATTTACTGCAGTCACTACCATGGCAGTAGTAGGTCTTGGATTATCCCAGTTGGGCGAAATGAATCCACAAGCAGGGTTTTCTTTTCTTTTTTTTTGTGGTCTAATTTTGTAGCGCCACCTGGTTCGCCAGCCCGGGCGCTGGAGCGAGCCACGCCCTCTGTGCCCGGGCGTCGGATCCACCGTCGCTCCTCGAGGCGCTCCGGGGGAAGCTCCGTGACGAGCCGCCTCGGCTCCTTGCGTCCTCCTCGAGGGTCTCTGGTTCGCTGGGAGATCCGAGGGGCTGGCCTGCTTTTCGGCTGCTCCTGCGAGCCGAGCCGTGCACCGGGCCTCCTTACGCCCCGCGCACTCCAGCGGACGGGGAGAGGAGGTGCGCCGCTTTGTCTTCCTGACAGCGGCCCTCCGAGTCACCTCGGGCCCCGCTGCCCCGGCTACGTCCTCAGGCGCCACGGCAACATCCGGCGCGGAAAGCACAGCCTCTCTCTCTCTCTCTCTCTCTCTCTCTCTTTTTCATCAGAACGGAATAATGTGGTTTTGGGAAGCCAGGCTGGGTCAGCTGTAGAGATGGTGGGGCTGAGGTGAAGATCAGGTGCAGAACCACCCAGGTCCACAGTGCAGGGCTGGCTGTGGGAAAACTAATGAGGACTAGCCTGCTCTTCCATCTTGTTTTTTTCCCCCTCTTTGTTTTTTTCCCCCTCTGTGTGCAGAATTGATGAGGAAATTGCACTTATTTGAGTCCTGTGTGGGAAATGGCACTACTACAAGGTGACATTGCTGAACTTCAACTGCTATCTCCTGGAAGGAAGTGCCAGTGTCACATTAAAGAAGAAAAAAACAAAAGCAATAAGCGTTTAATCATAATGTAACAAAGTTATACGTGTCACCACTACCCAGCAACCCTTGCGGGTCAGTCGGACAGGCAACTTCTGCTTGCTCTAGCTGCACGTCAAGTGTATTCATCCAACGGACGTCTGTGCAAGCTCAACTTTTTGAGGAATAAGCAGCTTTCCTTAATGAGAGAAAGCGGGAAGCATACAGTGAAGGAAAGGGAAAGGGATTAGGACAGTGTGTGTCTGTCTGTGTATGCGTGTGTGTACAATCCTGCGTAACACAGAGACTTCGGATGTTCTGAAAGAGACATTTACTGAATAACAGCACGGTGTGTTTAAATCGCAATTAAAACCGAGCCCTGAAACAAGATTAGCCCCCCAGCCCAGGTACTGGAACCTTACGTGTGCAGTCTTTCACCAAGACTCCAGGGGGCGACATTCGCACCTATGTGTGCGTTCTGCTACTCTAAGGGCATTTTTGAGGCCAATTAATTTAATGAATGATGGGTTCTTAATAGAATCGCGTAACAGCGAAGTAATCCTATTTGTTGTGGTTGATAATGATCGTAACGATACATGTGCCTGCTCCAGTCACTGTGGCTCACTTTCCAAGATGGAAATGTCATCTTTCCTAATTATATCTGCAGATTATGGCGCTATATATCTTGAGTGTGATTTAAAGAGATTATAATTGAATACGGTTCGTTGCTTTGTGAACACACCATGGCCCTGAGGAGGAGAGGCGTATTTATATGCGTATTGAATTTCACACTTGATTTCAGCACAGTTCTTGATTTCGTTGAGCTATATATTTCGAGAGAGAGCTAGTTTAAGCTCCCCTTGATTGCTTCTCTGAAGAAAAAATGTTTCGACAATTTGTGTATGTGATTCGGGTTGTTTTTGTCTTTTACATATGTTTTATAACTGTGCCACCTGCAGAGCATGCTATGCCAGCACAATTCTGATTGTGGTTTATTTTGTCACTAAAAAGCAACCTCCTTGTGTTGAAGTGATCTGCTATTGGAGCCTGAGTTTATATGTTCCTGAAAATGGAAGTTCCTATTCTTGGTCACCAATGTACCATTTTTCAGAAAAACATGTTTCATTTTTCAGTTTCATGTTATTGGGGGCTGGTTGGTGGCTGATCGTACTCTGCCTCTGTTCCGGTCTGAGAATGGGCCTCATGACGTGGTACTGAATCCAGAATGCACCAGTTCCGGCTGTTTCCTCTGGCCCAACAGGGCGGCATGTCACTGGTCAGCTCCTTCCAAGGAGGGAGGGGCCTCAGTCAATGATGTCATCATGCTTTATCATGCCCCAGGGACTCCAACCGGACACCTGTAGTCTCAGCTGCACAAGCCGCGCACGCGTTTTCCCCTCCAGTTCAACGTCCGCATGACATCAGCTGGTGAGCTGGGGAAAGGAAAACAGCGGGGTGACATCAGCCGTTGTGGATGAGCGTTTGGTGACGGGTGCACGATTGAGGAAGCGGGGGCAGTAATGAGCTTCATTTACGAATACAAATAAAACAAGTCTTAAATGTGTTGTGTGGAGGCAAAAAGAAATGCCTTCAGCACTGAAAACAAGGTGGGATGATTGAGCAGGTGTCTGAAAGAATGCTAAATAGGGTGAGATGTTTAAGCAGGTGAAAGAATGCTGTGAAAGCTGAGTTTGATGACGCTGGAGATGCACAGGCTTCCATCTGCGGCAGTGAAAGCTTCTAAAAGCTGTGGAAGAACGGGAATGCGCACAATCGACAAGTAGCAACAAAAAAAAACAATACTTAAAAAAAAAATTTTTAATCCCAACAGAGGCCATTTAAAAGGAAATCCGCACTGTATTCATCACCTTTAGCATCATAGTGATTATGACTGTTAAAGGGGAGACGCAAAGCCCTAAAAATAGAACTGATTTCTTTTTTCTCCCCCCTGCTGTAATGCAAGTTTCTTGCTTTGCTTTTCCGGGAGAACAAGACCACTTACTCGGACCGGGTTTCCCTGCTCTACGGCTCCCTAGCACAGAGCAAAACAAAAGAAACCCTGGGAAATTCTCATATGTCATCCGCGGAGCTCGCAGATAATATACTAGATGCTGTTCATCATTAATGCTTAATGCGAGTCGCTTATCTTCCGCTCGGTGCACAAATTTATGGCGGCACGCACTGCTCAATAATGCATGGAGGCGCTCTGTCATCGCTGTAAAAATACACTTTTCAACGAGAGAGGCGGAGAAAACTGTTTAATTACGACTCGAGCGACGCTTTCCAAAATGCTGTTTAAACATTTAAGGGATTCAGTTTTTGCTTTCCCAGCCTCTTTCTAAAAACGTGCCCCCGCCGCCATCTTCCAGGGTCAGGCCCGTTGGCTACGGCTAATTAATGTATCAAACCGAGACGAATGAAAGCATTTTTAAATGATTGCAAAGAGTGGGTGCAACCCTCCCCCTCCGCAAGGCATACCCGTTTCTTCCCTGTCATCGAACCTTCAGAGACGGCGAGAAGATCCAGTCAATCCAGCGCCGTGCGTCTGAGGACATCGGAATTCCTCTGGCGACTCTAATGGGAGCCTGTCTACAAAACAAATAAACTGGCTCCTAATCCATTGAATCAGACTCATTTCCTTTGATTTTCTTCCAGGTACCTTTTCCGAGGCTGCTCCTAATTATACATTTTTGGCAGGCTCTTTATGCTTGCGTTGTGACCCGTTTGAATGTAATTCCATCAATTAAAACATGCACGTTCACGGCCTCGATCAAACAGGCTAACCGTAAACGTTTTCAATTCTCAGAAGTATGTACGACTTCACTACTACTACCACCACCACCACAAAACTTCAGCAGCTCTGCCATAAGCTTCCACAGTGTAAATTAAAACTGCGCGTCTCACCTCCATTTTCTGTCCCGCGAAAATGAAAGTATCAAAAAAAAAATGCTATTAAAGAGATAAAGAAGATGCCTTTAGCAGCTATACATGTACGATGTCACTTAATCAAGCGGTGACTGATGTCCCAAAGAGTTCTCATCTAAAGATGGTTACTGGTGTCACCAGAAATGGAAAAACTTTAATAGGATGTCTTCCCTTCCTGAGTTTTCTTGACATGGGTATTTCGGGTCCTGTCTCCAGACCTGTCTGATGAGGTTTTAAATCAAGTTTATTTTTTTCTTCTCACCGACAGTAAAAAATATACCTGAAAGTTTTATTTATTTATTTATTGCTATTCCCTTTCTGTGACCGCCTGGCTCTCTGATGTTGTAAGCTAACATCACTGCAGTGCACAACATAATTTGCATTCACATCTCCTGATATTAGCTTTTTCATTCACATCTCTAAAAAATTGAGTTTGAAAAAATAAATAAAAATTTTCTTGTTTGTGCATACCTGATAGTTTATCTAGTTAGAAAAAACTAATTTCTGAAACTCTGGAAAAACTACATAAAAGTAACAGTATCGTACAGCACAGATGCGCCCTCTGTATCGAGAGGGAGACACACGACAGTGATGAATTTGGTGACATTTTCTCAGTGGCTATTTTATCTGAAGGACATTAGCGTCTGTAATATGGTTTCCGGACCGGACTCGTTCACTGATATGGCAATGATGATCTTGGCACTGTACACAATGAAGGATCGGGTGCTTGGCTCAGTTATGACAGTCTGTCACAGTTTTCTCTCACAGTTCAGCTGTCCAATGCATAAGGCAGGAGTGTACAACTTCGGTCCTGGAGGGCCCGTCTGGCTCGTTTTTGTTCCAACCAAATTACCTTAGTTTTAGTTTACTGACAGCTCTATAAACTATGGGGGTTCACTCCTGTACTTGAGTACAGTAAAATAGTTTGCATTACACTTGCAATCTGCGGCTGTAGCTGGTGCTTATGCAGATGTCATCCATTATCTATATCCGCTTATCCTGGCCAGAGTTGCGGGGGTGCTGGAACCTATCCCAGCGTGCATTCTGGTGAGAGGCAGGAATACACCCTGGACAGCCTGGCAATATATCTTGCGGCACACACAATTCACTCATCATTCACTCTCACACACACACACATGGGCAATTTAAAGTCTCCAATTAGCCTAGCCTACCTGGGCTGTGGGCGGAAACTCGAGTACCCGGAAGGAACCCATTTGGTCACAGGGAGAACATGTGAACTCCACACAGAAAGGCCCAGGTCGGGACTCAAACCCAGGACTGTGCTATCCACTGCACCCCCGTGCCGCCCTCAGATCAAGATATGATTTAATTTCAGGCACAAAATACTGAAACCGATCGGCCTTTGTGCGACACTTAACTGAAGGATTACATCTCTGTCAGTGGACTGTCGTTTTTCTCGCTGACTAGCGTGTTTCCTTTTGTCAGATGGACCTACAGTACTCTTGTTTCTGTTCACAGTCACTGTTCAGTCACAGGGCGCATTTGACCTTTCATTGTTTGTCATTTACCAGATGCTCTTATCCAGAGTGACTTGCACAGATTACTTGTACATAGAATCCATTTATCACGGCTGGTTATTTTGCTGAAGCAGTTTGGGTTAAGCACCTTTGTTCAAGGGTGCAACAGCAGTGCCCCAGCTGGGAATCGAACCTATAACCTCCCACCTTCTCCTGCACTACTACACCTCGTAGGTATTGCTTTAAAAGAAATGAAATTACCTTGAACTTACAGCCTCAGCTGATTCTAGTGTTTTGTTTTGTTTTTTCGGTTTTACAGTCTTGTATTCCTCCAATTTAATGTCCAATTTAATAAAATAATGTTTTTGACTGAATGTCCAAAGAATTATTTTTTCACATCAGTGCAACTAGTGATACGATCATTCTTGAAAATAAAAGTTGAAAGCAAAGCAGTGGATCATGGAAATGTGAAGGCATTTATTTTCATACACAGTAAAATGGATGCACTGCAACCATCTGGGTCTGACGGTATAAATCTACCCAACGAGAAGGGCTGTATGCTTGTACACGGAACATGCCATAACTCCAGACAACTTAAATACTTGATTAATGAGCAGTGGCATATTGTTATGCAGTTTCATTTTTATTTTTATCAGAATTGTGAAGTCATAAGCAAACACTTTGGCAGTTTCAAGTTATCCTTGTTCAGCACTTTCAAGAGAAGGAGAGATGGTGAGAGAGAAAGGGGGAGAGAGAGAGAGAGATCGAGGGAGAAAGGGAAAGCGAGAGAGAGAGAGAAGGGGAGAGAGAGAGCGAGGGAGAGTGAGAGGTGAACCCAGAAGGACGGTGAGGATTCTGTGCCTGAATGTATCTTTCACATGAGGTCCATTACCAGGCACTCTCTTTGCCCAGAAAATCTGGAAATGTGATTTCTGGTATCTGTGTTATTGCTCTAGCTCTAAAGTCTATTTGACCTGTTGGGGAAGCAAAAATCTGTCAAAATTTAGGCATTTAGAACTATATTCTGAGAGACATGCGGGCGATGACAGACCTCCAGCTCGGAATATGAAGCCTTTGAAGGTTATGAAGGTTTTTTCTGGCGCTCTCACTAGGAGTAAAGGTGTCCTTCAGACACACTCGAGACGAGCCTTCTTCCAGTTTGGGACAAAGTCACAACAATAGAGTAGAAGTTGACCCCTGAGCTATTATGGTGTAGCGACAGATGGGGTTTCTATTTTGGTCATGAGTGCACAACATTTTTCTTTTCCCTGTCTTTCTGACAAACAATCTAGAATGAGGCATGCAAGGGTAATTTATTTTGTCAATGGAGCCACTTGGAGCTCTTAAATCTGCATACAATTAAAGTCAAGATAAGTTCATTATAAAAATAAAGAAACAGAGATCTCGCTGGCATGTCATAAAAGGTTGCAAATAATTGTGTGAAAATAAAATCCGTGCTGAGCAGTTCATATTGAAAAGAATTTTGCTTGTTGGTACTAGTACTGAACCTCAGGTTGCCTGGTTAATGGGGATTCACATTGACATAATTCTACAATGACAAATACAATTCAAACTTTAGTTTTTCAAAATAAGGGTTGTCGGTCTTTTCTGTGATTTTGTACGTGCAAATAAGATGTGCTCTTTTAGTTGTAAAATTTGTTCGGTTATCAAATGGGCTACATTTCAATGGTTACTGGCGGTGAAAATAATTTTTAGTACATGTAGGCTTTAGAGGCAGCTAAGACCACAGCAACCTCTTTAAATGCAATTTGTCACTTGGCCCCTCAGGGGAAAAAGAGTAAAGTCAAGCTTCACTAAAGATTTAAAATTGTTTGATTGCTGTGCTGTGAATTAAACCCCTGCCTGGAACCAGCTCATTCTAAGTGCCTCAATTAGGCCTCCTTTTAATAAAATCCAGCTTCAGCTGAGCAAGTCACCCTGGGCTCGTCCGTGTGGCCCAGTGTTCGTCCTGTGATCTCAGCCTTTTTCTCTCTCCAGGTCTCGACGCACACAGTATGCGGTTCAGATATTTCTAACATTTCTCTTTTTCTCTCGGTTTCTCTGTGTTGTGAGCGTAAGGGCAAAATTGATTGAGATTCACAAGCTGGGCTCGTTCGCAACACTGTTAATCATGAGATGCTCCTGAGATTCATTTGCCCCAAAACCTGTCGCTTTCTGCAAACAAACAGAGAAGTTTGGTTAATAAAGCGCAAAATGGCTTTCAGTTTAATTATGTTTTCAGATTAATGGAGAACTCGCTGTCAGAATGATTCCTTTTGTTTGGTGAATCTAATGAAAGACGCAGCAGGTTATTTGTGCATCTATTGTTTTGGTGTCTGCAAATTGGCAATGGAGATGAGTTGTCACTAGACCTTTGTTGCTGATCTTAGACAACTTTAACATCTTCACAAAGACTATTTGCTTGTGGTTGTAATTTGTGTTGTTCCGAGTCTGTGTCTCCGCAAAACATTTATCAGATGTGTGAACATTTTGATACTCTAAACTTTCACATAATTTGCTGCTACATTATTACTGTATAAATGTTTTCTGCCGTGAATTATGATTCAATATCTTAATTAAAAATATGGCGTGTACAATCAGTCAAATCCAAAGACATGCTGGTTAGGCTATTTGGGGGGGGGGGGGCAGCCAAACGAAAAGAAGTGTCGCCTGGCGTCTTATAAAATTTTCCGGGGTAGATTTCACGCTTGTCCACTCTGTTCCAGTGGACGTCGGATTGATGGGCATGCTGCAGCGTTGAAGGTCCAGTTAAACCTGAGCAATAGTGCATCACTGTAAACATCATCAGAATGCGCATTTCTCGCCTACAAATGCACTTTCTCCAAATTGGGATCGTCCGAATGCATTACGCGGGGCTGCGGTGTAGTTTAATGTTATGGACCAGTTCCACTGACAAGCTGGAGACGTTCATGCTTGTATTCTGTCATGTTGACCAGCTCTACCCAAAAACATCCATCCATCATCCATCCATTATGTATACCTGCTCATCCTGAGTGGGGGGGGGGTGCTGAAGCCTATCCCAGCATGCATTGGGCAACAGGCAGGAATACACCCTGGTCAGGTCACCAATCTGTTGCAGGGCGCACACACACCATTCACTCACACACTCATACCTATGGGAAATTTAGAGTCTCCAATTAGCCTACCTGCACGTCATTGGACTAAACGAAGTACTCGGAGGAAACCCACACGGACACAGGGAGAACATGCAAATTGTTAGGGATTTATCTGCATAGTTTCAATGTGGAAAATTTCGTAAAGCGAAGGAGGCAGCATTGTTCTGGAAAGAAAGGCTGCAGTGCAACATGGGATAAGCTTTGCATGGAACGGCAAAGAATAGTCAAACTCCACAAGCTTTGTGCCATTGACACTAACAAATTACAATGAGTGCTTAATGGCTACCATGCTTTTACAGTATCTCTGGCTTGCAGAAGGTCACTCTCAGCCATTTTCCTTTGCAGTTCACAGTACATTACGTGCTTTGAAAAGAGTCTTGGAAAAATTGTGAAATTAAATTCAAATGTGAAACTGATATATGTTTGCCGATGATGAAATGTCTTTCACATTCTCCCATGCGTCCACAAATCAAGCTCTTTGGAAGACCGGGGAACGTATGCAATGTATCATGTCCTATTTTGAGTGATTCTACAGCCATTTTGTGAAAATTGTCTCTCAATTTCACTTCCAGTTGTGATCCAACAGTGCTATATGGTCCATTTAATTACTCTTATGAAATAACAATCTGCATTTTCTTGGTCTTCTCTCCAAGTCTCTATTACACCCAGGCTAAGAGGTTATTTCATCCTGAACCGCAGTGTGTTTATCACAAAAGCTTTTTGGAAATTTACCATTTACAACCTGCCCTGGTATTACATATGCATGTTTTTTAAAAATAATATCAGGGTATTAAATAATACTGTTGTATTATAACTAACCAGTTAAAACGATATATTATTGGGACCACATCACAAATAACCCCCCCCCCGCCTTCACTGATTAGATTTTTGACACTGGTTTGAATGACACCCATGAACTCCTGATATGGGTGGATGTTCAGTCTTTGCTTTTCCATGAGGTACCACTTGCACAAGAAGCATCGCAATTAATGTTTCAGGGAGGAAAAGCCTTTAAATCTGTGTGATTCCCACAGCTGATTTAATGCTCTTTTGGTCTCAAGTGGGCAGCACGGTGGTGCAGCGTGAAGCACTGTCACCTCACAGCAAGAAGGTACAGAGTTCAAATCCCAACCAATGGCCCATATCCCAACCGAGGCTATATGTTCACCCAGTTTCCACCGGGTGCTTCGGTTTCCTCCCACAGTCCAAAGACATGCAGGGTGTATTACTGCCTCTCACCCACGGCATGCTGGGATAGGGTCCAGCAACCCCACGACCCTGACCAGGAATAAGTGGTTTTGAAAATGAATGAATGGATGGATTGATGTGTCACTGGCATCACCGAAGAAAACTCCCTACTACCCGGAACACCATCATTTTCAATTTACCTATTTTTAATGTGTTTTTATTCTCAGTTATAGAATGTACAACCTTGGTCCAAAAACCCTTTATAACCAAACTGTGGAACAGTAGTTGTCCTGAACACCTTGTAAATAGCATCGATTCCTTGCTAATCTAAGAATCGCTGTCATGAAAAATGAAAGGGTTTTCTGGCCACCTTGGATCACCTGGGCCCCGTTTTTAATGAAAGGATGGACAGAGATTTCCGACGAGATCAGAGGACTCTGCAATAAGGAGGTAGATAAAATCTAATTGGCTTTCTGGAGAAAAGCGTTTAACGAGGCAAACTGGTTTTCTCTTGTATTTAACGGCACCCCTGGCTGTGTCAATATTCACAATACGCCGCCCTACAGCTCTTCGGCTCTAATGTTTTGTAAAACTTATCATGGATAAAGCCGCCGGCGGAAATGCCTTGTTTTTTCAAGCTTATTCAGATAACCATTTACCAATCTGAATAGTGGTCTGTGAAAATTAAATTTGGGAAAATCACTCCAGATAATTTCAGCTCGCAATCAATTTATGTCCTTAAGTAACGCTGATTCCAGCGGGCAGAAAATGGACGTTTTGGTTCATTCTTATCGTTGGACAGTTGACACCCGAATGCGAATGTGACGCGTAATGAATTTTTAACGGTGCTGCCGCGGCAGCTTTCTGAAAGGGGAAACGCTGAGCCAGACGTGATAATGGGTTTATCTCACCCTTAATTCCTTTGATCTGTCTTGTTGTGACAAGACGGGATTACTTGGCATTGAATATGGTAATTCCACGCAAGGGTTTGTTTGCTGGTATCGTTCTGCATAGGTCTGCTCATCTGCAGGGTGTTGGGGAGGGTGAGCGTCTGCAAGCTCACCGTTCTCCTCACCTTCGTCGGCTACACAAAGGGGTCTGGCCAGTGCAATATCGGCAGGTCCTAAAATTGGGTTTGTGAGCTGTCAACTCTTCACTTTTTGTGGCGTACCATTAACTGCAAACTCGAGTGCTCTGTGACTGAAGTGGGTTTGAAAATACCACAGGCGATTGTGTTGAACGGAGCAGGGATGTTACAGTCCGCAATAACTTCTATTGAACCGTTTCGGACTTCAATCGTCGATGCACTCTCTCTTGATCACCTCGAAGCGGAAGCTGCAGTATGTCGAGATTGGTTTCCAGTGGTCTAATTAAGTTTACCAATTCTGGTATCCAGAACCTGGTCCAGCAGTTAGTTACAGGTCACTGCTTGAGCTGGTTTGAATCACCGCCTCTTATTGGAGGCCCACCTACACAACATCCCAATTCTTCAAAAGTATCATCTGACCATTGGTTCATTAGCTAAGTGTTCTCTCAGAATTTGTGTGAAGTTATTTTGCAGTTGAGCATCATCTTATACTGTAAGGTAATGAGCCAGTGACGTGTGAGGCTATCGTTTTGGAAATTTTGGTCTGGGCCAAAAGGCCAGTCCTCAAACACGTCTCTATTTTAGCTTTTTCATTAGCAAAATGCATTTCCTGTTGTACGGTAAACTAATTTTCCTCAAATTGGCAATGGCTTAATTTTTTTTATTGCTTGTTTTCTCGCTGTGTCTGTTGGAAATTGACCGGGCAGAGAGCTGACTGTGGCTGAAAATACAATTTCAAACGTGACAAGGTGCTCATTTTCCCTTCTGTCACTGAGTGATCGGATGTGTCCAATGACTAATGTCCACTGTAACAAAACTGTCAGGATGTTAGCGCAGACGAAATGCCTCCAGCAACAGGTATAATTATAATTTTGAGCGGTATCACAGCATGACAGGTGCTCGTTAATTTCAGATGGAACATACCATTTTAAGCGCAGCATGCTCCTTCGCAAACAGTATGTAAATTTCGGGGTATTAGCCTGATCCACCCCACATACAGACACATTTACTGTATTACAGAGAATTAATTAACCCTAATTAAGAACTGTCTCAAGGCATCCCATGATGCCTCAGTCTGTATTGTGTGGGAAGACAGGCCATTTAGATTTTCTCCAGGAACCTGGAATGATGCAATTCAATTCGGTTAAATTTTAACGGTATAGTGCTTTTTTAATTTTATTTTTTTTATACAGAGAGACTCTGCCACAAATACTCTTTACAAGAAATGGGAAAATTGGGAACGCTCAACCTGAACTCAACTCAAAACTAGTAAGCGGGGTTACAAAAAAATTAAATAAATAAAACTCCCCGGTGGGAGGAGACATGACATTATTTCTGAGAGTCAGTATTGTGTCCTGGAGAGAGAGAGAGGGGCAGACGCTGCTATTTCTGTCTGTACAGCATTAATAATCAAAGCATTTTTCTGGTTTACTGTTCTGTGAATATCAGAATTAAATTCAAATTGAACTTCCCTGGCATGACATTGGGGAAGTACTGCCGGCCCATTTACAAAATGTTACAGTATAAATTGGTGTCATGCTTGTTGAATTGCAACGTCTGTGATACCCTTTAAAATAATGGCTGTTATTGGTGCCTGTGTTTGGAAAATACAATACAGGCTGCAATCGTCTCAGTTACTCCTGAAGGTTATAGGACTAATGGTGTTCGGGTCACCATTCATTTTAAACTCCAAATTGTACCTGTAGTCCCTTGGCTTATAGCAGCTGTTCATATAAAAAATGCTGCATGTCATTTCGTGTATATGTTTATTGAGAATTTGTTTTTAAAAATGAATGATAATAGCCTGGTACTTGTATAACCTAAATTATCAGTCAGATCACAAAGCAGGCGTAACTCATATTAATATCAGAATCTGTATGGAAGGCCTGTAAGCCATAATCTTCTATAGCATAATGTGAATGCACTTTTATATGAACTGCTGTGTTTGATTATGTGCACAAGTCTTGAAGTAGACTGCAGGGCATTGGGGAAGTTAAGGATCTTTGGATATAACGGTGATGCTACACGTTATTGTACGGTTTGCATGTGTAACATCGTTTAAGCAATCTTAAAAGAAAATAAAACACACAAAGAAAAAACACCCGCAGGGCTTATATATCAAATGTCCACTGAGATGTTGTCAGAGATTAAAAGCAGAATTGTGGAAGGAAATTAACCCTTTTCTACTGTGAGAATGGTTCCTTGGTTTTCAAAATATAGTAAGCTAGTTTGGAGTGATGTTATACGTTTTTTTTTTGTATTTGCGAGCAGAATGATTTGTTGTGTATGGGCGTGAGTGTCTGCGTGTGTGTGTGTGCGCGCGTCACGTGTGTGTCACGTGTGTCATTTCATTAACGATAGATCACATCTAGTAACGGTACACATCTGAGCTGGGAACAATGGCAGTAGGCCTGGCAGAGGCATGCCGGGTTTGTAAGCCGTGGACGATGAGGAACTTGGAGATGCGAATGCCTGCAGTCTCCGGACGTTTACGTAATGAAGCTCTCATAAAGGGTCACGCCAGCGGAGGGACTCAAAGACTCAGGGGTGCTGTTAGGCTGACTCTCTGACCACGGGCACAGTCTCCGCTCTGGAGACCTGGACTCACCTGCCTGTGGATGGAGGGAGGGAGGGAGGGAGGACAGAGAGAGAGAGAAATTAAAGGAGGGGGGTGGGAGGTAGGGAGAGGGGGGAATATGGAGGATGGGAGAGGGGAAGGGAGGGAGAGAAGAGAAGGGAGTAAGGGAGAGAGGGCAAGAGGAAGAAGGAAAGGGAGGGAGAAGAGTGCTAGGGGGAGAATGAGGGAGAGAAGATGAGAGGAAGAAGGAAAGGGAGGGAGGAATTGAGTGGGAGAAGGAGAGGGGAAGGGTGGGCGAGAAGGAGAGTGTGCGAACCAGAGTGAGAGATGGCCATCTCACACATGATCTTAAATGATTGATCTCTATAAATAATAGTGTTGTGGGATTACGTTGTGTTCCATGCAAAGGATTTGTGGCAGAAATGCTGTTAGAAATGGTTTAGGGGGATACAACTCCTCAACAGCTACCCACCGCTACCCCCCCCCCTTCCTGCTCCAAACCCACTGTTCGCCACATGCATTATAAATTCCTCTCTCCACGCAACTTCTGAACGTGGGTGTTGGAAAGCAACTCCCTCTTCACCAGAGAACTCTTCAGTTCCTCTGGCGTTTCTGCAGCGTATTCTCCCTGAAGAATACCACGCGCACACACACACTAAATGACTCATTTTTCTAATACATTTTTACTGGATTTTGTCTCTTCTTTAGCCAGACATTCGATATTGAAATATGATTCTGAAGTAGATCAGCAATTCACAACAGGGTTTTATAGAATATCTCATTTTCAACTATATATGAATTGATGCACTTTATACATATAGGCTATACATGTTTATATAAACACAATCGCGCGCACACACACACACACACACACACAATTGGGCATTTCATTATTGGGTAGAACAATGGAAAAAGCATAAAAGAAGCTGTCTGTACAACAAGCACAGCCAAGATTCCAAAATTACAGTCAATTTAGCTTGACATTTGAAACCCCTCCAGAGATGTTAATTTAACTGTAATTATGTTGTGAAAAAATTTGCTCTGATCAAATAAAACTTAATTACAAATATGCCTTTATTGATGCGGAAATTGTGAATAAAACAAATATTTTGTGATGGAAGTACACATCTGTGGGGGATAGAGGTTTCCAGGGCCTCTTCCTGGATTTCGCAAATCTATTTCACTATCCCCTAGAACACCTCATCCATGCAAGCACACGATCTCTGTGATATTACAGTGTACAAAAAAAAATCCAGGATTATTTTGTTTTGTTCATATCCTGGAAAATCCCGAAACATCTTTCACTGAGGGGAAAAAGTTGGCAACCAAATTTGTGAAGATTATGGTTTACGGTTGAATAAAATTAAACCGACTCAGTTACACAAAAACCTTCAATCCACATGACACCCTAACTGTCCCTTCCGCCTTCTCCCCGGCTTGGAAGTGACACGCCACTTCACTCTTTAGCTTCAAAGATGCCATTTGGCGGCGTCGTCCCGCCTATCTGGAGCTCGTTAAGTGCTTACGGAAAGAGCGGGGATAAAGGTCGGAGGTCGCGACTTCGTCTGGCCCGTAGACTGCGAGAGCGCTAGCGTAGCGTCCCGTGGCATTTGCACGGAGCAATCGCAGCTCCCGGAACGATATGTCATAAAAGCCGTAGAAGGTCAAGGAAAGGGGGTCACGAGGGACGGGACTTTTCGGAAAAGCGTCAAATCCGTCTTCGGGCGCCGGTGCCAGAGAAGCGGGACGTCGGGGGGAGACGGTGGCTCTCGGCCCTATTTTTCTCTATCGAGACGGGGGTCTGTGTGCCATTTGTCTTCCTAAATAACAGGGCGAGGGATAGTATTTTATTTGCCTTGTCTCAGTAAAGACAAAGCAGGCTTTTCCTCCTGCCTGTCCCAGCACACGTTTTGCAGGCTTGCCGCGTTTGGCTCTTTCCTCCTCATGGGGATTTTCGCTACTTATTTTTTTCCCATCAGCCCTTCCAGGTCAGGTCAGCAGGTCGCCAGGAGGTGAGTGCGCCTCGCCGAAACCCGGTACGAACCAACGACTCGGCCGATGTCAATCACACCTGCTGGTGTGTGTGGCGAAAGCCAATTTGTAGGTGATGCAGACACCAATCTTGCCTGGAGGTCGCATCAGATCTGTGGGGATTTCGCGTTCTGTGGGGGTGTAGAAACGAAGGTGAACATTAACGGGTCTATTCCCTCCAGGCTGCCACGCAATTAGTGCTTGACATGGGTGAAGTTACCCAAATGTAGCAATGATCTCTCACTAAAGAGGCACCACTTCTCTTGCGTTTTCCAGTACATGTGAACATTATAACCACTCATTTTCCAGGAATGTAGGACCTTTTAATAGCAGTTTTGCACAGCTTATTTTCTCAGTTTTTCCAAAAGTAAAAATAAATAAAACAAAGCAACAAAATTTCAGTTGTACCTGTCTATGAGCAGTGACAACGCAGCAAGAAATGCCAATACATGAAGTTCTTAAAACTGGTTGCTAGGCATTTTTAATTCCTGTCCAATAATGGTTCTATAACTATTAACCGCCCTCTCTCTGCCCCCCACCCAACCCCAACTCACACCCCGATCCACTCCCAGATCTCAGGCGTGGGTTGGACAAGCGGTCTTCCTGAGGTGTGCCCCCGGCCCCCGAGGATGCCATTATCAGCTTGTCACATAGGTGTTAAGTTAAAAAAAAAGAAATAAATTAAGAATATGAAAAGTGACGTGACAGTTGCTTTCTCTTTTATTAATTTTGTTTTGCGTGCCCCCCCCCCCCCATGGGAGCCAGATGTTCTCTGGAGACTGTGAGCCACCGCAGAACAGCATATCCCATTCCCCCGGATTCCCTCTAAAACCTGCTGATAAATGAATCGTTCTTTGTGGGCTGAAAGGGAGGGGGGTGGGGGTTTGTTCATTCAGAGGAGATGTTCTTTCTGCTGTGTGGACTGGAAATGGGGGTGGGGGGGTGGGGGGGGGGTGGGGGCTCTCGAGTGTGGGGCTGACAGTTCGCATTAGCGTTGCCTGTTCGCTGTGAAGAGGAAGAGGAGGGGCAAACCTTCATCAGCAGAGTGCAGAGCCATGGCCGGTGATCCGGAAAATCTGTGCGTTGCTTAGAGACCTGAACTGCAGGGTTCTCATGCTCTGCTGTACATGTTTATCACTAGAGTTGGTCTTTTGTCCTTTCCTGCAAAATACTTTTAAATGCTGGAAGGATTTCCGGTAGTGTTTCTCCTCAGAACATGTACTGTGTCTAGTTGCTGTGACTACCGTTTGGTTGAGGCTTGGATAGACTGCTCTGAAATCTGGAAAAACTGTATTCTTAAAATGTCGACTTATTTGGCTCTTCCATTCCCTGAATCCAGTATCCATTTTTATTGAAATGTTGAGTTGTGATTATGAAACTGTATTTGAGATTCTGTCACATCTCAGTTTTAATTTTATTTTATTTGCTTTCACGTTATTGGCAGTTTTCCTCTACACTGTAAAACAATTCTCATTTTTGGGGATGTGTTCATATTCTAAAGGTTAATGACTCACCTAAAGTAAGACGTAAGACGAGCTGAATTTAATACTACCATCCCCTGATCTGAAACAGACCACAAGTGCTGGCTTTGGCACTAGCCAAAAGTAGAGGGTTTTTTTTTTGGGGGGGGAGTGGTTTGATTGAAATGTTTACTGAGTTCTATGGCATATTAGCTGATAAGCGAGTGCTTTCAGCTCTATGTAACGGCTATGGGGGTTGTTAATGTGCGTGTTAATGACACAGGAAATCCACTAATCTGCTTTTATTCTCTTCATCTCTATCCTTTAAATAAATTAGTAATACAGACAGATATTCAACTTTATTGATTGTGGACAATTAGTTTGTTCAATGGGGCCTGGTCTAATTGAACAATTTAAAAAGAAAAAGAGCTTAACTGGCGCAGCTGCCCCAAAGTTGTTCTCCTGGTAACTATTAAGACAGCAATGTCAAATCAACAACATTATCTCCGTGTTGGTAGCCTGCGATCTCAAGTCCAATGGCTCACACACCTTCTTCTGAATGCAGATTAAACACCAGGCTGGTAACGAATTTGCAGCTTGATCAAAGGCACCTAACTGACCGTAGCAATGGGGGAACGAGAACAAACCCAACACGCGAGCGCACATTGGCCGCTCCCGCAAAAAAAAAAAAGATTCCGAAACGCGAGACGCACGCCTGCCGGGGGTTTCAGTCGAGCCTCCTGTCTGGGGACTCGGGGCGGCGGTACGGGGTGAGAGAGAGAGGTGGGGGGCGGAGATGGAGGTAACCGCGGAGACGGGGATCTGCAGGCGGATCCATAACCGCCGGGGTCAGGGGATGGCGCATTACTGACGGCGCCCGGCGACGGCAGCTGTCCAGTCATGACACTGACCCGGGCATTGTGTCGCGCTAATGCGTTTGTGTGAATTACACGGCGGGCGAAGAACCTCATCCCAGAACAGCTGGAGAGGGAGATGGAAAATGAGATCTGCAATGCCTCGGCCGGGCATTTTGTTGGTCTACTTAGCAAGAGGTAGAAAGTCCAGGGGGTCAGAAAGTGAAAATCCTGCCATTTTTTTTTCTTCCACCCATGAACTCAACCAGCTACAGTATCTACACTGGTTAGTTCTATGTCCTGGCTGAAGAATTGTGCTAATTAGCAAATCCAGGTGATTTGGAACAACATACTGGGGTGAACTTTTACTTTCTGAATCTGGATTTTCAACCTCTGTCTTTAGCATATATTGGATGGGTAGTTAACTTACACTCGTGCTATACTCGCTGTTCTGGGAATGTTGTTAGCCAGGCCTGGTACTGTTGCTCGTGTCAATCAAGTGAAGGCACTTCTGTTTCTCTTATATTAAGTCAGTTTGGAAAAGAGCGTCAGCTTAAATTAATGTTATGTAACGTCTTTCTCCCCCCCCCCCTCTTTTCTTGGCAATTCCTTTATTTGAAAGATGCCAAATGAACTGGCTATTTCTTTTTGGAGAAAATGGCACCGGATATAAAAAGAAGGCAATTTCAGTCTGCATAAATTGTCATGTAATTTATGCTCTGACCGGTCACAATTATTCTACATGCTACAGTAGTTTTGCATAAGAAAAAGTTTTTGCATAAACCAGAAGTCTATTTCTTTTCGGTAAGGTAAAAGCTTCTGTGCATCAAAACATAATGGTGTCCCTGCAATTTGAATGCAAAGCAGGAAGGCCTGGGACTACAGCTTTAAATGTCTGGTGTCTTGGCTTACTCATTGTGGAAAAGCACAACCAACAGTAGGGCCTACATCTCACAATTCACCCTTTAGCACTTTGGACTTAATGCATTATTTTAGGCCACGTTCAGGACAGACCTCATATGAATAAAGAGTCAATCAAAAAAGAAAGTTCTGTTGCAGGTATGTTACAAAAACCTCCATAGGCTGTCCCCTCCCCCCACACACACACACGGTAGGCTATAATGTATAATGCAATTAAAGTGCAGTAATGATTTGGTCATAGCTCACCTAAAGGTAGATAAACAGTGCATTCTCTGTAGTCGAGCAGAACTAAGCAAAATAATGTATACAAAGCAATTTTACGGGGCTAGATGGGTATTGATTTCAGATGATGTTTGTGGAAATTGTTTCTAAAATTCAGATCAATGGCAGCACACATGCACACACTGGATTCCTCATTGAAAATGCACTGATAATATAATATCCATAATTGATATTAATTCCTTTCATTTCAGATGTGTTCATAAACCGAGATCTTGACTTACTGCGTTAATTAAAGATCCCTTTTTTTTTTTTTTCTTCTTAAGAGTAGGATTGTTGACACCAGTGTCCTTGAGAAATATCTACAAAAAAAATAGCTCCATGGTTCTGGCTACTTAATCATCTCTTTGTCTGATTGGCTATACTTAACAATCCCCTTCACCTGATTGGCTATACAGTCCCTTGCACACCCCGCCTACTGTAATTCCCCAGCTCATCCCTGCAAATATGAGTTTTTAGTAGACCTACCAGGTTTTTTTTTTTCTCTAATCCAATTCATCCTCTTTAATGGCTCCCCCCTCCCCTTATTTAGAAGACTAAATAATACTATGTATATGTATAGAGCCATTCCATTGCTGCAGTGTCTATTGATTTGACAGTCCGCCAGCAGTCCGCCAGTCCAGATGCACGTCGTATTGGAGGATCGCACATTATGCTCCGCTGTCGCGGGCAGGCTTGCCTGTTGAACACAAGGAGGCGCTGTTGTGCACAGAGAACCCCTTCCGTCTGAAACCCAGCCTGCACAGGTGGTGCCAGGGCGGAGTGTGCCCTGCCCTGCCAGGGCCGCTGGCCAATCGGCACTGCCAGGCCTTGTGCTGTGCCATTCTATTGAGACAGTACACCACCTGACAACATTCAGTGAAAGTGCGTGCATGCAGGATTGTGTGTGTGTGTGTGTGTACATGTGCGTGCATTAAGTTCTGTGTGTGTGCCTGCATGTGGGCGTGTGTGCATGCATGCGCTTCTGTGTGTGTGTGTGTGTGTGTGTGTGTGCATGTGTTTGGGCTGTGCCATTCTATTGAGAGAGTACACCACCTGACAACATTCAGTGGAAGTGCCTGCATGTAGGATTGTGTGTGTGGCTGTGTGTGTGTGTGTGTGCATGTGCATGCGCATGCTTCTGCGAGTGCGTGTATGCATGTGTTTGTATATGCATGCATGTGTTTGCACACGTGTGCCTGCATGTGTTTGCATGTGTGAGGGCATGCATGCATGTGTTTGTGTATGCATGTAAGCGTGTGTGTGTTTGTGTGTGCATGCATATGTTTGCATGCCTGAGTGCATGTGTAAGTGTGCGTGTGCGCCTGCATGCGTGTGTGTGCTCGTGTGTGCGTGTCTGCTTTGTGGCAGGGAGAGGGCTAGCGCTGGGCTGCTCTGCCAGTCCCAGCATGCCGCTGGGTTCCCAGCATGCCTCTGTATTCCCTCTGCTCAGCAGGGCCGGGAGAGAAAGGTCATGGCTCCTTGTTTACCTCCTGATTTCATCCCCCGGAGATGCAAAGGCAAAGACAGCCGCGTCCCTCGCGCCGCTCTCGCCTAACGAGGCACGACTGAAACGGACACCGCCGAATTCCATCACGCTCCCAGGATCAGGGCTTCTCGCCGCCACTTCCACACCCTGCGTAATGACAGAGAGAGGTGGGGGTGGGAGGGTCGGCGGTATGAAATCAATACGGAGTACATGGACTCATTCGATTGAACTGAAGTACTCCCTGAGCGCCGTCGATGTCTCTTCGCCGCCGAGGTCTTCCCAGCGGCGCTGCCGCCATCCGCCGCCAGACCTCCTCGCGTGGCCAAGAGCTTCTCGTGTAAAAATCACAGAGGCCCTCGCCATTTGGGTTCTGCGCGAGACAACCGTCACATTGCAGGGAACAAAGCTTAGAGCCATCACCGCCAGGAACTCTGGCGCTGTATCGGGGAGATATTTTCACCATCTTAAGCTCCACCTCCCTGTGTCTCATTTCATGTGACCTTTTTCTTCTTCGTCCTTGCCTTCCACCTGATGCCTATAATTGTCTTCTGCACATCAGCATGCAGGGGCGGCACGGCGGTGCAGTGGGTAGCAAGAAGGTCCTGGGTTCAAATCCCTGCCGGGGCCTTTCTGTGTGGAGTCAGCATGTTCTTCCCGTGTCCGCGTACGGTTTGTCTCCAGGCACTCTGGTTTTCTCCCGCATTCCAAAGATATGCAGGGTAGGCTAATTGGAGACTGTAAATTGCCCATAGGTATTAGTGTGTGAGTGAATGGTGTGTGTGCCCTGTGATAGACTGACAACCGGTCCTGGGTGTATTCCTACCCAGTGCATGCTGGGATTGGCTCCAGCACCCCTCCGTGACCCTGTCCAGGAATAAGCGGGGTATAGATAATGGATGGGCATCAGCACACGTGTGATAGAATTTATGTGCGACTGTGGGAACTTTGAGCATTTTTACCCTCACAAAAAGAGGGCATTTCAAAGCACCAGCCCCAGTCTGTAATCTTTACAGTATCACCCACTGTCAACACTATCTGGATTTCACCAGCGTTTCAGTCTTAACGTAAACCGCTGTTCTTCAAACACTGTACCCACACAAAGAGAGCGCACGGCACAGCATGGCACCACGTGTATTATCAACAGTGGTTCTGCGTATACGGTATCGCTACAGAAGATATCTGCCCTAAAAGAATCCAGCGCAGCTGTTCAGAAGCGGCTGGAATGTCAGTTATTTATTGAACTTCATTGAAAGTGTGTGCAAAGGGGCCAAAGGCAGATTCACACATCCTCAGGCTTTCAGCTTCTCACTGCTGCTTTTAAGAGATGAACTGATCAGAAGATATCATTTTCTTTCCGTACAAATAAGCCCATAGTTTGAATTTGTAAATGCAGGCACCACAGCAAGCAAATTAGCATTTGCTATGCACAGCAAGAAAACGGTACTTAGTCTGTACACAGCCTGACATTGTTGCATTGTTGTCTTGCACTAGCTGATTAATATAAATGATTGAATGAGAAATTCCACACCTCCCCTCTCCACACACACAGACTGTTTGGAAATGGACATTAATTGACAACACAACACAACATCCAAACTATCCCAGGTCACTGTATATTTTTATATGTTAATAACGCTTTCTCTGGTGTTAGCCCGGTCCTTTTTGTAGCTTTGACACGTACATTTGGCACATGTATGCTGGCTTTAGCAATATCTCAGGAGTAAAGAATGTATTAATAAAATGAGCTCTGGATAATGTGTGTGTGCGTGCGTGTGTGCACTCTTTCAGTCCTCAAAACTGTTGCATCCTTAATTCCAGATTTTTGATAGCGTATGTGTCAGTGTCTAAATCAATGAGCATTTATTTACTCTCTCTCTGCTCCAGCCTCCTTGAGCTACTTCCTCCTAATTTAATTTGTCTTTGAAGAGAGCTGAGTGTAACCAACAGAAACATTTTTTTTCTTCTTGAGGCTGTTTCAGGGTTGCCGAATCTCACGCTTTTGGCGAGACGCACGTTTTCAAGCTCTGTATCGCGCTTTCTTGCTATTCAAATGTATCACACGCCCAATAAAAAGACTGCAACTAAACGCAAAGCCGTTCCCTGATTGGACAAATGATGTATCGGCTCGGAGGACAAAGAGGGATTGGTTCACCAACATTACAAAGAGACTGTTGATTGGCCACTTTTTTCATTACATTACATTACAGGCATTTGGCAGACGCTCTTATCCAGAGCGACGTACAATCACACCACAGCCTGACCACAGCCAATCACACCCCCTTCCACCCAGGTCCAAGATTTCACTCTGACCACCTGTTGAAAATTTCTGCTTAAACCAGCCTAAGCTGGTCCAGCTGGTTTAAACTCTGTATAGTCAGCTAGTCCACTAGTTTGACCGCCTGCTTTCTCTACCAGCTTAACTGGCTTTGGCCAGCATTGTCCAGCTAGAGACCAGCTTCCACCAGCCACAGACTAACAATGACCAACTGGAAGTGTTGTAAACACAGCTTAGAATCCCTGCTGATCTTAGCTGGAATTTTCAAGCAATTGTGCTATTTTCTTTGTTCCTCTTAAAGGGAGAAATCAAGCCACTATGACAGTGTGTCAGGCAAATGCACCAGACCTTTTTTTGCAGTAGCGTGACCTTCATTCTGGAATCAAATCCTGACAGAGCCAGGTTTTCCCACTGTGGCACATTTAGCCACTTAGCTTCGTCTATGGAGTTTGTTTGTTGGCTGGGTTTCCTTCACTTCATTGTATAATAGTGACTCTGATCTTTATGCTATAATGCCCAGACAATACTGTCATAACCATGACATGACACCAGTCATAGCCAGACATGAGCAGATATTAGTGTTTATGATGAAAGTATTAACACTCAGAGGACATGAGCCCCGGGTACTATTTTGCATTCTCTAGAATTTAGGGATGGCATCGCGTAGATGGGACAGGTGTACAAGTTTGACTAGTCATAAAAATCTTTTAAAAATTAAAGCTTAGGAGAAAAAGATGGTTAACATTTGTTCATTAAGTCGGTCTTAAATTTGCACATTGCAGGCATTGCTCAACGGCACGTCTGCACTTGGCTTCGTTTTGGGGACAGATCAGAGAGTTGCTAAGTGTCCTTCCGAGGGTACCAGAGACATTCGGTCAACATATATATTTATATATATCTTTGCTCTGTGATTTTCGGGGTGTTCCTTGGGGGATCTGCTCGGGTTCATTAATATAAGAAGACCCCCATCCGACAGCAACAAGACATCATCACATTACATTACATTACAGGCATTTAGCAGACGCTCTGTAACCTTTGCATTTGTGTGAATTGATATGTAATCTATGGAGTGTGTGTGTGTGTACGTGCATGTGTGCATTTCTCCCACTACCCATGTAAAAATGCTGAGCAAACCCTCAAATGGATACAGTAAGGTGTATCTAATGACTTCTGTTATTTTACTATTACTATTTACTATTAAAACAAAAGGCAACATTTGAATCACGTTTAAAACATAACTGACGATTAAAGCAATTGTGGCTCTGTGTGAAACCAAGACTCCAAAGTAATTAGGCGATAAAATATTTTACTCACGTTTAATTCATAAAAAATACGGCCTGCTCGTGATTGCATTCCTTAATTTATTAAATCTACAATTGTAATAACAGCAATAAACAACAATAATTCCCCTTCATCATCATTATCTTCCATGTTTTGGCAACAATGCAGATGAGATGTCTCACTGGTCTTATGGTTTTGAAATGTTTTGATGTTTTTGATTGGCAGGAAAGACTATACCGCACCACTGCACACAGTACTCTCAGCATCCTTTGATCGCAGTGTCTCGTCACATGTAAAAACGGACGTCAATAAAATGGGGGAAATGAGTTGTTGTTTACACTACCACTCAAAATGCAATTAGCACCATGAGGGGGCTACTCCATAGTTAACCTCACGTATGCGTAGTACAATCTTCCAGTACCCAATTTCATGCTTTTAACTTTAATTTAACTTGTAGGTTATTGATCATTCTTTTTTCTGTTGAATTCAGTTTAGAAGTGTGCATCTCCACTTTCTATTACTTGCATTCCTTTTAAAAATAAAATAAAATAAACTGTGTTAGGAGTGTAATTTATATCCAGTATATGTATATATGTTTTAGATATTGCTTTAAAATGGACTTAAATGGTGCCATCTGCTCTCCCCTGAAAACGGATTTTAATAAAAGGAGAAATTATGGCTGTTGGCTGTGCCAGGCTTTTATATATACAGTCATTTTAATGGAGGATTTTAAACCACATTTCATTCCAAAAGCCCAGTCGCCAAGATAGCGATGACAGAGATGTGTATCTTCAATTAATTTCAGGTTTAAATATTCCAGAGCTGCCAAGAACAAATGTTTGAATAGCTTGGCTCCAGTTTTTCACCTACGAACAGCAGAAAACTCCAGATGTACGTAAATAATGTCTCCCTGTGAAGAAGAGATCTGCCTTCACTGACACGTTCAGGCAGGAAAATGAATAATGTCAATGAATTATCTGTTCGTTTATGCAGTTCTCTCATTTTAGGCTCTCCTTCATGAATATTAATGAGAAAAATAACACTTTTTTTGTTAATTAGTCAGCATTTGAATACTCATCCAAGCACTGCAAAGGATTTATTATCTCCTGGTTGAATAATCACATAATCAAATATTTAATCTCATGCCTGACCAGATTTTTGTTATTTAACAGCTGTTCTTTTGCCGAAGCTTTCAATGACTTCAACTTCATTGGTGACTGTGTCTCCAAACAAATTTCACTGACCATGCGGACGCGATTTTTTAAAAGAATAATTTGCCATAAAAGGCTCCATACATTATTATAACTGTTTATTAAACTACCCCTGCATTCACTCCAGCTTGTCATACGTTCCAGCAAAAGATAATATAGCACAATTTGAAATGAATGAAAGTAGATATGAAAACCTGGCTAATGTTAAATGGAGTGGTGCAGTTTAAGCATTGATGATGTCCATTAACATGTCATTAGCTAATGACATTATCCATTAACATGCTTCTCTTTTTTTTGATTGGTGTTGCATTGTTACTGGTGTGGGGGAGGGGGACTTCCAGTCAATTGAACTGCAGGTAAGAAGCTTCAGACACAGCTTTGCTTTTTGTGAGAAGATGGGAGGAAACATTTCAGCTTCATTCAATGCTCTACTTTTCAGGTGTGATTTTTTGAGTCTTTGTAATCACGTAGCACCTCTACAGGTCTGGCTTGCATTGAATAGGCCTGTTTATTCCTGAAATAACAGTCAGTGGCAGAATCAGAATTAAAAGGCTCTAGCAGGAATTTAAATTCTAGAGGAGGAATTAAAGGTCTGGAGCAAGAAGTAAAGTTCTCTAGCAGGGGGTAAACCTGAGTAACACTAAAGTTGTGCTATTCGGACTTGGATCACCGAGAAGAGGAAAAGATATAATTCAGAAATTAAGAAATTGCACTGTTGTCCAGGTCTGCATCTGGACAGTGTTGGTACACTTTACCTGAATAATAAATTAATTCTGTGTATATATTAACTAGTCAACATTGCACACATACATCTAATTCGTGCATTGCTTTATACATAGTATATGGAAAATGTAATGCTTTAAGAAAAGTTTATTGGGGGGGTACCGATTTAAGCGTAAGGTCAGGATGAGTTTGATGTGTACGTGCCTTTGAGGATTCAAATGTCCTCAGAATCGGGCCGTTTGGAGGCCTGCAGCTCCGTGTCGAGGTTCAGCGTAGGCGCGGGACCTTTTCCGATTTTCTCTACGGGATGATGTGCTGGTTTGTCCTCGTGATTCCTTGAGTGCTCCGATTTATTTTTTTTCAGGTGCGTAAAGCTTCAAGGCATCGCAGAGCACTTTCTCCAGCTTCACACACAACACCAGGACAGGAGTAAATAAGAGTAAATAAGAACCCGCCAGCTTTCTGTCTCCTTCGCGATAATCATCAGGCTTTAGAAGACTGATAGGCTACAAACATAGCTTGATAGACATTTTATTTAGCTACTCTGGGAAGTGAAAACATAAAAATAGACAAAGCTGGGCTTCATCTTAGGAATCATGACCTAAGATCGCAAAACCTTTAGCCTTAAGCCTGTAGTATTGTCTCTCTCCTGTGCACCGCACTCAAGGCGACAAAGGAAAAGTACTTTTTACGAAATAAATATTACTTTATTTTTCTTTTATTGAACTGATGATATTCCAGTTGTTTTTCACCCGTTTTACTGGGTCTCCTGTGAGTAGGTGAATTAGGTTCCAGGGTTCAAATTAGGGCCTTAGTTAGGGTTAGTGTCAGGAAAATTGTGTTGGGGTTGAGGCAATATTAGATTTTTGTTTGGCATAGGCCAACGGTTAGTCTTTGATTTTGGATGATCCAAATGTTTTCACTCCTCGGATGTAACACTAGTTTAATATATTTATATATTCTTTCAGTGAAATAAAAAAACACCTTAAAAAAACAAAGGAATTCAAGTTTCTATTTCCTTTTTGAATTGGGGAAAAAAATACTGTAAAAATCCTCATCTATTTTAATGGAAAAGAAGGTTTCAGATAACCTAATTCTAGCCCTTGGAGTTTTCAGGTTTAAAGGGTTTGGACTGGTTTTAGGGTTAGGGTGTAAGGGTTTGGAAATTGGTACTGGTTATACCTTGTATTTTTAATTAGACAAAAAATAATACATTTTGTATTTTGAGGACAATCTTTTCTTGGCAATTCAGAATTGTTCAGCAAGTAGACATAGCTTTAATCAACATTATTGCAGGTTTTTAAAGACATAAAAACCAGTCATAAAAACACTGAATTACCTTTGCAGCTGCAGTAAATGCATGAAAGCTAAATACATAAACTTTGAGGGGCAACATGTCTGTGGGCAAACATCATAAATATAAAATTAATTATCTTTTATGAGTCTGTCAGATAAGGGATTGGTGATCTCCGGTAGCTCTCTGTTCATCATCTTGGGATGACCAGTTTGTTGGAGTGCTTGTCTGGAGACCTGGGGGAGGGGGGCTTTGGTGTGTGTGTGGGGTGCGTGTGCATGTGTGTGTGTATGCGTGTAGACAGTGAATCCTCATTTGCTTAATTAAATAGTCTCACCCCTTGTTTGACCACAACCATGGCAGAACCTTGCGTAGGAACCCCCTAAAGTGAGATT
This sequence comes from Anguilla rostrata, assembly GCF_018555375.3. NCBI lineage: Eukaryota > Metazoa > Chordata > Actinopteri > Anguilliformes > Anguillidae > Anguilla > Anguilla rostrata. The sequence continues at coordinate 31,769,691 of NC_057944.1, read as the reverse complement.
GCAGTTGACAATGTTCCTGCATTATCTGCAATGTACACATCCATTACAAGTGTCTACATAAAACCTCTCTGTGAAAGCTACAGTAAACCAATAATATATCTAATCTAATAAAATTATGCCCACACACACATACAATGTTTTGAAACTAGTGAACAATATAGCTAATACGTGTGATTAAGAAACATACGCACTTCAGCGCATGCACAAAACATAACTAATCTTTCACAAAGCTGGCTTTTCGTACACTCTTACTGTAAGCACACAACTTCTCACAAACATGTCATTTCATGGTCTTGGCAGTGCACAGAGGAGGAGCTAACCCTGCAGGCATGGGTCTTAACGCCAGCAGTCACCCAGCCCGTGATAACGCAATGAACACCTGCATTACTGGCGTAAGTAGAGTGGCGGCGCCTGAAGTGTACGTCCTGAAGGCAGCGGCTCGAAGTGGTCGAGCCTGACGTGCGAGCGGCGTCGAAAGCAGGGCTTTCGCTTCCCTTCGCTGCCCGTCCGCCACGCGGGCCCTGGACAGCCTTCCGTTTACAAAGCCCGCACAGTTCCGATCCCAGAGGGCCGGTTTTCCCTCCGCATCTCTCTGGTGTCCAATCAAAAGCCCGCTGCACCAGGGCTAAGAGGAGGAAGGCCGGAACACGGTCTATGTGAAAGATTATGAAATTGCGTGTGGGGTGTAGAAGAGAGAGGGGGTGGGGGGATAATTACATTCGATTTTAATTTCCCATTAAAATTTAGGCAATTAGCAGGCGCTTATATAAGGAAATGACCTGCACTAAGTGCATTTAACATGGTTCGGAAACCACGGAGAGAGCCAGAGATAAGTGAAGCGGCAGCAATAAACGCGCCATATCGCGGGGAGGTGAGTCACATGACCTGCTCAGAGAGAGAGAAGGAGGAGAGAGGTTAAAAAATACATTTTAATATGCGGTAATAAGTCATAACTTTTCCACATTAAGCGTCATGCTTCCAGTGCTAAACCCACCACTGGGTGTTCGTGTTCAAAAAGCAAAAGGTTTGCCCTCATCTGACCATAACCCTGGCTCAGCATTAGAGATTTGACTGAAAATGGGTGCTATGGTCTGGTGAGACCATGGCCACAAACAAGAGCAGCGAGTTTTGTGTCAGAAAAAGGAAAAGAGCAACTTTATGCTTATCTTTATTAGATTTTTTTATTTTATTTTTTTTATTACTTGGAAATCTGGCTCTGGGCAACATGATGAAACATCCTTTTTTCTGGGGGATCTTGTGCAATACAAATGGACGCATTGTAAAGTACTGTAATAAAACGGCGTTGAAAAGGACATCACACCTATGGTGAAATACCAAAGGTAAATGGAAAATAGAAGTGGCTTATTAATTTATTTTTGTGTTGGTGTGCTGCTGGCAATAAATGAAAGATATATTTTCCTCTGAGAAATGGCATTCAGGTTGGATAATGGACTCATTGGACCTTAAGCAGTCTCTGCGTAGGATGGAGAGATAATGTATGCAGTTCCATCCATGTGCACTCAAGTCAGAGTATGCGCCTTTATCCAGCCTGACACCTTCGGGGTTGCATAAAATCGGCCTCCCCCTGCTGTGCAAGAATCCTTAAATTTTTAATATCGCTACTTATGAGACTGCATATGACTCTTGCGTAGAGAAACCGCGAGCTGACACAAGACTCTGCCACCGAGGAAATGGGAAGTTTTATTTATTTATTTTTTGCTTTGTTTTAACCTTGATCTGACCTCATGTCAAGAAATGACATCACAAGTCCCGTAACCTTTAATAGTCACAAGTTCTCAGATTGCATGAGCTGTCGTGAATACATTACGTCTCTTTTAATAATGAGAGAAAGTGCATTAGAGGTGAAAGATATTAATAAATCAGTGTACTTTCTTACTATATAAGAGTGAACAAAAAAAATCTATCGTTATTTGTCTGAGCCGGTTGAAAATATATAATTCGAAGCGATGTGTGGGAATAGAAGGAATTGAGTAATACTTTCTGGGGTTTGGAAATTCCCTGTTGTGTGCGTGTGTGCTTGCATGCATAAGTGTGTGTGTGTGTGTGTGTGTGCGTACGTGTGTGCATGCATGCATGCCTGAATATGTGCATACATGTGTGCACGCATGTGCGTGCGTGTGTGTGTGCGTGCATGTGCGCGTATGTGTGTGTGCGTCTCTGAGTTTTTTTTTCAGTGCTGACCAGTGAATAACCTTATTCACAACAAATGCCTTTTAGAATAGCACAACATATAATTTTCAGGGATATTATTTCTCTCCTGGCGAACCTATAATATATTTACCAGTGCAAGTCACTGAAATGGCCATGCTGATGTAGAAAATGAGAGATTCCCTGTGAGACATACAAACTTCTTTGCTATTGTTGCAGGAAAGATGCAAAGCTTGCTCCATGGTATAACGGGCAAAGTTACAGGTAAACACCCGCTGTAGTGCCCCTATATTGCAGGGAAACTCCCTGTATGTCTCAGTCGTTCTGTGATTCATGCCATGATTGAAAATGGAAGGGACCAGTCAAACGGTGTCAGACCTACTGGCTGGGTTTTTCGAGTGTAAAGTCGAAATGAAACTGTGTTTAATGTTTGGCTGATCAGAAAGATGGCCATATTATAGTACTGCCTACTTGTTTACGGCACAGCTGTTATTTGTTGTAAACTACATTAGCCTCCCTGGGCGCACACACACACAGGTTAATGTTTATTTGCATGCAGGTCTGAACAGCATTGTTATAACCTTTACAATATGTGAATGTGAATGCATTAAGAGCCTAAAATGACTTCATAAGTGAATACAAATGATTTTATTCTTTTGGTGTATGTATATATATATATATATATTTCAGTTTCCAGATTCTTTGCCAACCACTGTGAAAAATGTAATTGACCTATTGTCATATATTTTGAATGTGTCAACATGCGGTATTACACAAATCATGCAATTTTGCTCACTATTTTGCATTGTGAAATCATTTGTCTACTTTAAAGTCACCATTTGCTCAGACTGAAAAGAAAAAAATATGAGAGAAAAATAATTGTATTTTTTTGTTGTTGGGGCTTCTTGCTGATTTCCATGCATAATCAAACTTGCTACAGCAGAAATTGGGGTCATGACTAATTTTCAACATTGGACAACAGTCAGTAGAAGGCCTTTCTGATGATTTAATACAGATTCATTTAATTATTTTGGTTCTAATTCTCTTGGCTCCCAAATGAATATTGGTGTTTATTGCAGTCTCGTTTTCTTTTTTAAAGTAGGAATGATTTTCGGTGCCGTGTTTCAGAGTGTAGTGTTTCCTACTGTAAGTGCAAACATGGAATGACGTCTGCCAGTACTGAAGAATTCAGACATTAACTGGGGGGGGGGGAGTGGTGGCTTCCCCCCCCCTGTTCTTTTGAAATCCATTATTCAAAAGAGAATAGCGGTCTTTATTTATTTTTATTTTGTTTTTTTTTAAGCACAGCCTTTGAAGCCGGAGTAGACGTGAGATTCGGAGGGAAAAAGAATCAGCGCGGCTCAGCCCCCTGAAAGGAAAATCACGGCTGCATTAGCGATAATAGAGACTGAAGCAGTGTTAAATATGCATTAAGATTTCTCCGTTCGCTTTCTCCGGGCTAAGTCACAGAATCACAATCCCAATCAAATGTGATAAAGATATTCATGGAGGTGCCTGTGTGTGCCGCTGGAAACGGCATCGCTTCTCTTAGAAACGGATCAGGGAAACAGGCCCTGAGAGACTGGGGATGCAATGCCGTGGAAATTTAAGCTGGTGATTAAAAACAATTTAAGAAGTGTTATTATAAGACACCGCATTTTAAAACGCTGTAATCTTATAAGTGTTATTCGAAGTAGGCATTTCTAATTGAGCATTTATTCTATTTTATATGTGATTAATTGATTTTTTTTTTTAAGTTGAGATGTTGCTGTAATATTATTTTATATCTAATGTGCTTCTGATTATGTGTTAAAATGTAATGAATGAGAGTGATTCATAGCAACAGCTATGACCTCACATCTGTGAATCAAGGTGCAAATACACATAATTTCTGATTATTTACGAAATGTAGATGATTTAGACATGATTTTTCTTAGCTCCTGTCAATTTGAAGCTTAGTCTATCTGGCTTATTCTATCATTAGCTGCTATCAATCAACTCAATTGTCTTTCATTTAAATGGGATAAAAATATCAACAATCATTGACTTTTCTGTTCCTTTAAGTCAAAACAAAGGCAGGAGATCTGATGTTTCATGTCCACTTTTTTCCCCTTTTCAATTATTTTTTTATGCTAGAATGTTCTTCCTTAAATGAAGAAATGCAGCATTGGTTTTACAATATGAGGAAAAACTCAGTCAGTGTGGTGTTGTGAGCCCCAATCAAGAGCAGAGAGGTTGACTCCATGTGTGAAATCAGTAGGCAGTGATTCTGTGATAATCGCTAGGGTGGGGGTGGCAGGGAGGGAGGGGGTACTCACTCCACATCCCTAAACCCCCCTCCTCCCCCCACAATCTGTCCAATTCCCCCCCCCCCCCCCTTATCCCAGGGTGCTCCGGATTAAAACCAGCCTGCCGGGTGTGCAATCTGCAACAGTTGTCATTTTCAATTAACCGGTTTGAGTGACAGGGCAGGTGAGTGACCGGTCTCCCGCGGCAACCGATGGGAGCCGGCGGCCTGCGACCTCGCGCCGCCCGCTCGGTTTGTGGGAGCGATGCCCGTCCGATAACCGCGCCGCGCCGCTGTCAGAGCTCCTGGTCACGAGTCTCGTTCCCCTAATTGTTCCTGCGAGTCTTAACTGGGATCAGTTTTGACGTCTTTTCCGTTGCACATTTTCGGAACAATTTACACGAATCATTGGTGAAATTTGCAGCCTCGACTATAAGTATCGACGAGGACGTTTGCTGTCCTTAATTATGTTTAAATTGTGTTAGATGATCCTCATCGGTAGACGGTGTTGTGTGGGAGGGAAGCACTGAAAAGGTCATATGGATTTAGCAGTACGAGGAACAGAAAAGTGGTGCTACACAGACATAACATTCTTATTTCCTTTTGGCAGCTTATCTCAATGACAAGGTATTAGCTGTCAGTGGGAGATCTGAGATTGGAGAAGCTAAAACAAACTTCCAAACATGGATTTTTTTTTTTGGGGGGGGGGGGGGGGGGGTGGAATTCAGTTTCATTCCTTCTCTAGCAAAGATGTAATGATGCCCTGTATGACATGACAAGATCCCAATATTTTCCCAATGCATATACAATTATATTATGACTTCCATTTCAATTTGGAATAGACTTGGACATTCATTTTTCCTCCCTCTTAAATGGGGAAGGGCAGTTCTTTTATTAGCTTTCATTACAGGTCCTTGGAGTGGCAGCATCAGCTGCCTGGCAAATTACTTTGTACTTTACAAATAAATCCGCACCAAATGAAACGAGTTGTTTTGCGTTAAACACAAAGAAAATGACCTCATTGTGTAATGAAACCTTTGAGTGAGGTGGAAAAAACAGCATCACCATGCATGCATGTCCTCCCTGCTCTTTTTCTCTGGGGATTTGGTTTTGATTTAAATGTCTTGACAGCTGGGCTAAAATGCGCGCTGTCTGACCGGTGATGCAGACCGGGCCTGTCGATCGCAGGCGGCCTGTCGTTTCCCGTGTCACGGACGGCGGGCGTGCTGTCCTTTCACACGCGGCCCGCCCAGACAGGGAAGCTTGACGGCCGTTCGAGTGAGCGGACCCGACTTGTTGTTGACTGCAGCCCAGGCAGATCGATATGTGGTCCCCGCGCGCGCAGGCCTAGGTGCCAGGCCGCTGTCATTGTTTATTGCAGGTTCGGGTAGCGGCTTCCGCTCCCCTGGATCCGGCTGCATCCGCAGGTTTGGCCCGGCTCTGCGTTTATTGGGCCCGATGCCGGGGTCGCGGTTCCCCAGAGGTGCTACAGCAGGCTGCCTCGCTGGCACATTTGCGAGATGTGTTAACTCTGGCAAGGTGCAAGATCACAAATATGCAATTAGAATGTTCTTAGCTGATCGTTCTAATGCTCATGTAACAATCACCGCTCGTAATGGAAAGCAAAGCGGTTCTAGAACATTCCATGACTTAGAATGCTGAAAAGCATTTTTAAATTCTTTTTTTTTTTTTTTTTTTAAACAACCCTGCTCTTCAAAGCCTTATGGCAGGGACCTTGTCCTTTTGTTCACCCTACTGTTTTACTTCTCATCTCTCCAGTGAGGGAAGCGTGCAGTTAAAACTCACTCAAGTGATATTCCCTGTGGATTTCTGTCACATGTTTGATTCAGATGAGACCCTTCTCGCGTGATGGTTTAATTGGTCGCATGACTTGTCGTGATGCCTTTTGATCTGCTCAAGTATAAATATTGTACTGGTTACATAGAGTAGAGGCTGGAGCACACTCACACTGATCTCTGAAGCTGCATGTTGTATGTGGTTGAACAAAGCTGCATTTCACTTGTAAACCTTTTTGAAAAGGAAACATCTGTTCCTAAACCACACAGGACTCACACAGCAAACTGTCCAGTGCTAATACAACTCTAACACTGTACATATGACTCCGACAGGGACGATATGTACTCTGTAAGAGTCCATTTAACACCAAACATTTTACTGTGTAATCGGCCTATGTTGGGGACAGGTGGCCATTGTGATTTTGTGTGATTTAACAGTAATTCAGCAAAGCTGCTGTCGTTGAACTCAGGGGAAAGGTGTGCGTCGTGCAGACTGGCAGCCGATTGGTGCTTTTCATCTACTTGGGTAAAGCTAATGCAGTGGTAAGATAAAGAAACACTGGCTGACCAGCTGCACCTCTGGTCAGAGTCATTAAAAGACAATGTTAGCTTTAATAAAGGAATCAATTGCAGACCTGGCTCAAATAATTATGTGTGATACTTTAACCCAGAGGTGTCAAACTCCTGGAGGCGGGCAGTGTCTGCGGGCTTTTGTGGTTTTGTTTGAGCTGCCAATTAAAGGCCTTCAGAACAAGGTGTGTGGGCTCTTTAGCCAACCATGACTTAAATGAGCCACTGATTCTGAAACACACCAAAACTCAGCACCCAGCACAGACACTGTGGCCCTCCAGAGTTGGATTCTGATGCCCTTTAGAAAAAAATATGTTGTCACTAATATGCACAAAAAATGTCAGATCTTGCACCTGTTGGTTATAATCTGTTGAAAAGATCTGTTGAGGGATCTTTAGGAATGTGTTTTAAAAATCTCACCAGTATCAAAACACTAAAAATTTCCCCCAGGTATTATCAGTATAGATTAAATATTATGGCAGCCTGTTCAGGTCTCTAGCCATTATGCCACCTTTAGATGTCACCCAGTGTTCACAGCTAAGGAGAGTCAGCACCACGCAGAAGGGTAATTTCAGCGTTCTGATTGGTTGCAGCCAGCCAGCGTTCAGAATGCATAATGCATTAGGGACCGGTCACTCTCAACATCTTTCTAGTGTCTTCTCCCCTGTTGTTTCCTATGGTACAGACATACCAGACACCACACCAGGCATTTTTACAGCAAAGTGCTCCAGACACCCTTGAACTGAAGTTAGTTTAAATGTTGTTCAGCAGAAACGCTCGGCAATGTCACTTTTCGGTCAGCCAACCAATCAAACTCAACGATGATTGTTGTTCTTCCTTGCCACACATTAATCATTGTTAAGTGGTTCAACCAAGCTAGTCTTTTCACTTATTAACAATTGTCAATACAGAACAGACTGTTAGGCTAGCTCGTTAGAAAAATACCAACGGTACTTGGAAGGATCCAATCAGTTTGGTTATGTCGCCCGGCTTGTTCGTTCCTCTCAAACCTCTTTGCTTCTCTTTGGTTTGTACCCAGCCTCATCTTTTCATTTGGAACAAAAATATTCTGCGTGATTATGCTGGTATACTACACTTAATTATAAATCCAATTCTGTAATAATCTGTTTATATATTATACAGGTTATGTGACTGTTATAACTGTACCCCGTCTCCTTAAACAATCACCTATGTATGCTAAAGAACACTTTAAGAACACTGTAATAGTCACTCAGGGGATATCTTGCCCTAAAGACTTGAATATTACAAGCAAGAAGCGCAAGAAACCTAGAGATGTAGAAACCTGCAGTGAGTCTCTGTACACAGGTCTGTCTGGCCCTTTCGTGTTTAGTTTCTTTTAATTTAGACCTAATTGATTTGCCATTGCAATTTTAATGATTCTTCTTTTTTAAAATTCTACTTTCTATTCAACAGTGTGGCGAGTAAATTAAATCATTAATCTTTTTTTAAATATATATCATAAGATTCACCGCCTAACCCTTTTTGAATCGCTGGTTAATGTTCCTGTTCTGCTCCAGCAGGTTGAAAATGTAATTAATTAGGTGGTGAGGAAGGGACCCATCCATCACTGCTGAGTCGGGCAGCCACACCGTCAGGTGGGGGATCGAGGTCCAGGAGCAGCTCGGTGAGAACTGCTAGGCTCCTTTACACACATACAGTACAAGCCACTGCCCTCAGACGTATGCCGAATCGATCCGGGCTAAATCCTGAGGGTAAAAATGACAATCCCAGGTAACAACTGAGGGGAGGGCAGGGGAGGGGGGCGGGGGGGGGGGAGATGGGGGTGTGTAAGGGGTTGGGTGGTGGTGCATAAAAATACAGCCACTGCATCACGGCCTGCAGTGGGTGAAGGATGAAGATATGAAATATGTGTTGAGATGACCGTTTTGTTGAGATGGAGGATGGTCGGCCCCTGGGCGGTCAGTTTAGGGGCGCTGAGATGAGTCTGCGAGCCTCCTGGCCTTTTGTGAATTCAGTTTCATTTCCACCCGCCTTCCATTAATCAGGCCTGGCCTGGCAGCGGATCGACTAACCGCTCCTGATTTGCCTTCCGCGGGTAAGCCCGCTGTCTGCTCTGCAGCGAGTCCTCTTTAAATCATGCGTGTGGCTTGGAGAGCTTTCTTTTTTATAAAAAATGAGCAGGCTTAGTTTACTTTAAAAAACAAATATTACTTCAGCATATTTCTGTTAATATTTGTACATTCAAGTGGCTGTTGGATTTAAGTAGGTTTAATTAGTCATTCAGTTAATTGTTGTCGGTGCTAAGACAACTAATCGAACAGACTCTGACTTAAAGTAATGTGAATTAAACAAATGGTTAGCAGCGCACGTGAGCTGAATTAACAGGAAGAAACACTCCTACATTTATCTGAGCACTATACAGTGGGGACCCATAGTCACAGGACGCTCCTGGTTTCTTTATTAAGAAATAATGCAATTATGATGCTCCAGTTGCACTTCATTTTTAAGAATACATCATTGAAAACAAGGGGAGCTTATTAGGATGGATTTCCCACCACAGTCACCGGTCCTGAACCCAGCCGAACATCTGTGGGAGCAGCTTGAAGAGGGAAAAGATCAAGTAACATCAACAGATCATCTATGGGAAGTGTTGAAAGAAAGCTAGGATAAAATGGAAGATGAGGTGTTGCACAAGCTGGCGGAATCGATGACAAGCTGAGTGAACGTATAATCATAGCGAAAGGCCTTCAGTGATATATACACACTTTTTTTGACTTATAAAAAAATGATGTATTCTTGAATAAGTATAAAAATATAAACAAAGTATCGTAATTGCATTAGTCCTTGATAGATTATGAAAATCGGTCCCTGGTGGTAGCATCCTTAGTACATTCTATCATAATTGTAACACCTGAGTTTCATCCAGAGCTTCTAGAAGGTGCAAATCCAGTCACTACTGGATTTTTAACTCAAATTAATTGAGTCCAGTTGTTGGAAAGTAAGGACATGCAGTCAGTTCATTCAGACTAGGATTGTATATGGTTGGCGTGGAAAATTCTGTGCTCAAAAGAAACAAATGAAAAAAACAAAATGAACTGTGTACTTCCCACCTAGATTAAGTAGATTAATATGATTGCATAATCACAAGGAATATTCTACTCAGGTGCTGCCAGACTCACTGTAATATTTGAATAAGATAAGTTGCACTTTCTTGAACCCCACGGGGTAATTTGTCCTCAGCATTTGACCTATCCTTGTTACTTAGTGGGCAGCTGCAGTGCTTGGGGACCAACTACATTTCTGAGGCCTGTGCCTTGGTCAAGGGCAATGACATGAGTACACCTAACCTGACAGATACTGAAAATAGGCAACTGATCATAAAATGACTTTTTACTGTTTTGTCTAAATCTAGATTCTGTTTAAGATATAATTTAAAGCGTAGTGTGATGCAAACCTCAGTGAACATTTATATGGACCGGTACTTCTCTCTAGGGGTTTCGTCATACTTGTTCCTGGTTATGGTTATACACTTTGTTGACGTGCTCGGAAAGGTCTGCCAAATCCTTAATGTAATGTATGTAATAACATACACAGCAAAATATGAAGTGTAAAACCAACTCTAGAGTATTTTAAAACTCTAATTCAGTGCATGTGGTTCCTGTTGGACAAATAAACTCTTGATGGAGTTGAATTAGTGCAGATTTCTTCTGTGAATGTGGATTTTTAAATATCGGGTCTCTAAATGAGCTCTTGAGCTTATTTCTCAGACGTCCGCAGTCATGAAGGTGAAACTGCAGAAACTGTTATTTGTGTGCCCCCCCCCACCCCCATTGTTGCAGGAACACGCTTTGCATTTCCACGTGGTGCAACAGTGCCATCAATTTAAATGGACGTTTCATAATGTAAACCCAAGTGGAGGCCCGACAGTTGGCAGCCTGCTAAGGTTATGCACTTAATAACACAGACAGTGACACCGTAGGTCATCCTGTCAGTGCTCTGACCGTGGGCGCACTCTCGCCTGCACTTGGCTGTAGTTTGACAGTCTCTTTAACCTTACTAGTCTTGTCCTGGTGCCAGTTTTCAAGAGCAGTGGAGTTGGCCGAGTGTCGTCAGCGACGAGCAGAAGGGTGATCTGTCATCCCAAACCTGTTCACAGGAACAGGAGAACAGAAAGAATATGTTTTCCGTTCCATCCTTGGCATTAAATGGAACAAAATGCTAAAGAGATTGCAGCTCTTTTATGTGCCTTGTACCCCCGCTGCACGTCCCTTGAAAAAGGCCCAGGAAGAAACTAATCTGGTTGGAAGATATGAACCTTGTTACAGTTTTGGACAATTTCACTGTTTTTTGGAGAAAGCCATAGCTGGGGGGAAAAAAGCTGAACATTTCAAAGGAAAGTAAATCTGCTTTAAATGGACAAATTTGCAAGTTTTTGTAATTTTAAGGGGTCAATCAGTACATTATGAACATGCATTAAATTCCACTTTGTCCCCTCCCTCTCATATTTAATATGCACTGTATATACGTAAAGAGCTGCTCTTATCGTGTCTGACTTGATCAACATGTTCGTCCCTCACGCAGTACCGCCATCCGCAAACGTCCGCGCGCTCATCGGAAAGGTAACCTGCCAATTACCCGCGGGAAATTGTGTGGCGTTCACGCTGTATACGTTAATGAAGAGAGATGCAATAATTTCAGTTTAGTCACCGAAGACACACATGAATCATTCATGTGACGCAGGTTCGTTCATTTAACATATGTTCATTTTGGATGAATAATCGCACTTTAGATATTTTAGGACGCGCGCGTCTAAAACTGACGGGCTGTTGCGTGGGATTCCCCCGTGCGTCTCGCGTGACGAACGTCCCGCCGTTCCGGGGGATGACCCGGTGCGGCAGCCCGTCGTTCTTTCATTTTTTTCGGACTTGCTCGGCGATACACTCCTCCCGTTCTTCAACCTTTCGTCTCACGCGCGCGTTCTCAAAGGGAAGCTAGAGTTGTTCTTCGATGTTTTGATGTGAACAGGCAGATTCAAGCATTTAGCGCACCTGTATTAAACACCTGGGGCCTGATTTACTAACGCCTTTTTCGCACACGCAAAAGCAATAACATGACTAATGATTGGTCATGGTATTTTGTTATGCACCAATCATTGATTGCGTTATTAGTTTTAAGTGTGCTAAACGGTCTTTGTAAATCAGACCCGTGGTACCACACCATACCTTTGCCTCCCTTCACGAGTTCTGCTGTGTCTGTTTCTGTGTCTGTTTCTGGGAATGACCTTGGGTGGTTGGGTCAGCGGACTTGTACTTGCATCGACTGTCAGTTGGCTTTAACAGGTCTGACGGTTTTCAGCCTGTAATCCACTTCTGACTGGAAAAACTAACTGTTTTCAATGTCTCACTCTTAGATTATATTAGATTCTTTATGACCACACAGCCAAGGCTGGTGGAATTTGTGAGCGGTACAGAATAGAAAAAACAGCAGGGTCCCAACATTTAACGCCAAAATCACAATAATTAGCCCATAGACGAATGACAATTTTCAAGTCTAGATGGCGAAAGCATTGAAAGAGTATCTTGCTATAAGTACCTCGGGATCTGTCTTGATGATAAGCTTAGTTTTAAATTGCATATAGATAAATTAATTCTTTTTTTAAAACTGAGGACATAGTTAGGATTCTATTTCAGGAATTAATCTTGTTTTAGTTATTAAATCAAGAGGAAACTAATTTAGCTACTTTTTAAAAAGAAAACTTTACTGGTTCTAGACTATGGAAACATACTTTAAATGCATGCTTCCTCCTACGTTATATGCCTTGGACACCGTTTTCCATAGTTACGCTTCATTTCAGGTGCTAAATAATTAACTCATCATTGTCTGCTACATAAATGGTATGATTTGACTGAATTACATCTGCGTAGTTTGATCCACTGGTATATATTCATTTATGAAACAATAATTGGTCTAATTCTTTCCTACCTCAGCTGTTTTTACTAATTGGAAAAACACATAGTTATCACCTCCGCTCCAGTGACATGATACTCTTTAAAATCACTTGTCCTTCGACCGAATTTGGAAAGTTATTTTTCAGATATTTTACACCTTACTGTTGGAACCATCTTCAAAAACCTTTTGAACTTGACAAATTACTTTCAATTCCCGACATCAAACATGTTATTCATAACTCTGTGACTGAAGTATGCTCCTGTTTTTAACCTCTGCTCTACTTCTAACTACTGTCACACTGCTGTCTCTTTCTCCATTTGATGTCTGTAACTTGTTTGTCTACTGTCTTGTATCTTAGTAACTTAGATTTTTTATGTCAGGTCCCCCCTGCGAAAGAGATTTCGATCTCAATGGGGGGTTTTCCTGGTTAAATAAAGGTTAAATAAAATAAAACAGTTTCAGAATTAAGCCAAATGAAAACTGCACTGATCGCTATATTAAAACGCATTCACACTTCCTCATATTTATTCAACTGGATGTCCTTGAAGCATAAGCAATTCAACCCTTCAATAACATTACGTTTAAAATAAATAAATAAATATACTACTGCCACTGAGGGGCTAAGAAAGACATTTTCCCAAAATTCCCACGGGAGTAAGGATAATTTGACATCTCCTAAAGGAGTGCAGTGCTATCCTACTTTACAGCATCACTGTGGGGAAGATACTCACCCGCTTCAAATGTCTTTCATTAACTGCATCTCCAGCTGCGCTATGGCCTAGCGTCGGAGGCTGCCTCTCATACCCACACAAGCGGCAGTGCTGAATTGAGTCTGCTCCTCAGATACCTTCACCCGAGAGCCGGGCTGGCTTTCGCAGCACAAGCCCCTGAGCGTGGGCCTAATCTGAGGGGCTGATCATATTTCACTGATAGCCAACAGTAAGCTGAATGTACCCGATGGGCAGCTCGGGGGCGCAGACCTTGGTCGAAATTACCCAGGAGATCACGCCTTTTGCGCAAGGACATTAGTTCTAATGTCTCGGTTGATGAAATTGAGCCCCAACTGATTTAGACAAAGCAAGGCATGAGTGTTGTGACAATTGTCAATGGTATTAATGTATTAATGGTTATTTTCCCCTTCTCTCGTTTATTAGCGGGTTCCACTAAATTTGGTGTTCCTGTATTTGACAACAGTTTGTTACAGTTAGATTTTATTTTAGCTCTTCATGTGGAAATTAGACAAACTTGAGCTTTTTTTTTTTGGCCGGGCCAGCCCTATAAACGCAAATGTCTGTGACTGAGTGACCGAGTGATGAAGTTACACCATTGGTCGGCCGGTCCAGCCATATACTAGGTTTTGACCTGGTCTTGTTTTTTTTTAACTTAGCAGAGACGTCTGAGAGAAGGTGTGCGCTCGGCCTGTTCACCTTCAGCTCGTTGTGGTGGACTCGGCCATCTTAGGCATTTTCTCTTATAAAAGCATCGGAGTCTTCGAATGCCTTAAAGGCTGAACTCTCCACAGAGGAAATACAAAGGGAAAAGGAAATCTGGAAAATGGAGTTAAAATATTGGATACTTCAAAAATAAAAATAAAAACCTGATCTTGGATATTATAGGACAGGAGTTGAATTAAATTTTATTTTATTAATTTTTTGTGTGGCCCCTGGCTGATTCATTCAGTTGATGTGCACTGTACTCTAAAAGTTTAATCGCTAGAAACACTGTCTTCCTGCTTTGTCTACGGCAAAAAAAGATCATACAGTATTACACATTTTGTGAGTGTTTGAACTTGTCCTACTGTTCCCTGTGAAACATTGTCATTTTGAAGGCTTTATTTCTGTACATTGCCAAAGAGCTAACTTCAGTGCCAAAAGCTTTGTTTTTTAATCAACACTTAGAAGAGAGAGTTTGTGCAATTTTCCCAAAATGCATTCATTTAGTGTTAAACTTCAATGCCTTTTTCATTACCATTTTACCATTACGCTGAGCTGAACATGAAGCATGTTGATACCATTACGTCAAGACCGGGCATGTGTATAATTTAATTTAATCTATATCTATTTATATTTAATTGTATATATGATTTTGACGGATGTTTGACTTCCACATGTTCTTCTGTAATCAATTTTCTGCCGCTTGATAATAATAACCTTGATGATGATCTTGTTTGTTAAAGTAGAGGTTCAAATATAGAACCCCGTATTTCAGCTCTATCTATTTTCAGAAAATACGCACTTGAATTGATTTGGATTGACGGTTGGATTATGGTTTATTGCGTGGTGGCTCTGTCAGCTGTGCATGGAGACGGGGATACTCAGGAAACCACACCTCAGACAGATGGCAGCCTCCATCTTTCCTCTCCCGCATTGAAAATGTGTGGTGCTCACTGACTTTTTTATAATGTGGAAAAAATATTATAATCGCCACTGCGTTAGCAAACTGTGCAATTGTTTGTTTTGTGTATATGTGTATATATATAAGCGCACAGACAATACATGTCTTTTAAGGTAGCTTATTTAGCTGTTAATGTGATGTTAAAAAAAAAGGTTTTTTTCCAAATTTCTTTTTTCAGACTATGTAAGATATCATTATTTCTCAACATTGTATATTTCATAACAGCCCCCATCAAAGTCTGTTATCTGGCAAGAATTGAGTGACCTTAAATCATCTTTCAACCTAATTTCACACTTAATTTTATAATGGTGTGGCTAAAAGGGGTGGCTAAAAATGACAAAAAAATTAATAGAATAAATAAATGAAAATACAAAATTATTATTTTTAAGATTTAGCTTTATAATTAGATTTTTTAAATTGCTGCTTTAATTACAGTTTGCTACCAATTGATAAATATTTAATTATGAAAATAATAATAATTTCTGCGGACTTCCAACTGTTATAATTTTTTTGTATATATTCTTGCAATTATATGAAAGTTTATAGTCAGGGTTTGCTTTAGAGAGCATGTTGCCATTATGGCTTTACAATGAAATGTGTTAATAGCAACATAATGTTACAATAAATAAGTAATTTAAAAATAATAATGCAATAATGCATAATGCAACAATAAATAAATAATGCCGCAATAAGTGTGCAACAACATATAACAATAATAATGTGTTTAATTAAACAAATATTAATCTTATGTTCCAACTGAGTAATTGTATAATTACATACTGTAGATGTTGTTCTCTGGTGCTTGTGGGGGTATGTACTTGCATGGTACATTACAGACTTTATGAAATGTGACCTGGTATGTATTTTAGTGAACCTGGATCCAAATGGGCAAATTACAAGAACTACTGGTAATAAAATGCTGTGCCATTATTGAATAAGTTATGTGAAAGGATGCTGCTGTTTTTATTCTTCATTCCGTGAACCTGTTAACTGGGGTCTTTTTTAAAACGCCCCCCCCCCCCAACATGCTTGCACTTCAGCACTCCTCTTGTGACGTCAGCTGCCGCTTCTTGACACACCGTCGTTCGCAAGTCAGGCTCGTGCAGACGCAAGGAAGGAAGACGCTTTATTTGCGGCTCACCAGATGAAATATCGGTTGGGCTGCGGTCGCACGTGCGTTCAGACGCCGCCGGCGTCCTGGCTGGCTGAAGCCCTCCCGTCCCCGGGCCACGCTGGAGCAACATATAGCCACAGTGGCCGCTAACACAGCCGGGGTTTGAACCCCAGACTGGGAGCCCCGTCTACACAGGAACAGCCAGTTCTCCCGGATGAGCCACCCACCCAGAAATCCCCTTCACAAGTTCTTAGTGCAGATTAGTGATCAGAATGCTACTGCCCTTCTCTCTTCCCCCCCTCCCCCCCTTCTTCTCTTCCTCTCTTCCTTTAGCCAGTATAAGTTCTCCTCATTTTGCCTCTTGGCAGCTGGCTACAAGACCCCGAAGCATTAGGATGAGGCTAAATCTTTAAATAGATTATTCTTTGACAGATATTGGAAAGCAGTACTTTCTGTGCCAAAGCCAGTGTCGAGAGTGTAGCTGCTTTGAATGATTGGCACTTTCTTTTGAAGTTACTTAATGCTGGCAGATAGTGGTATTGCAGAAACATATTTTTTGGAATGAAAGACGCACAAAGACTTCAGGCTATTTTTTTTTTTGTTTTAAACGGCCTTTGGGGTCAGTTCACTGGACTATTTAATCTTTTCCTAAATAAAACAAATGTAATTACTCTGAAAACAATACATTTCTTTTAAAGTGTGCCATGAATAAACAAACAATTTCAGTTTTTTTCCCTACGTTCTCCAAAAATTCAGAAAACTGGCTTGTGCTGTAGAGACACAGAGCTGAGCTGTTAATTTCACTGGACTGCCGGATTATTGTATTCTGATTAGACAAATCTCTATTATTATTGTAGTTGTTGTTATGTACCCATTACACTGTACAAATGAATGGGCCATATATTTTAATAAAAATTAATAAAAAAAACAGATCTAAAATGTGAATCTGTTTGTCCTGGGATGATTGCAATAGCCTTTGGTGAGACAGCCAGTGAAGACTGACGTCAATCATAGCAATTAACTGTTTTGTGTGTTCACAGGAGCCAGCGTAATAGCGGGGGCCATTTTTGAAGAGGAAGAACATCTCACAATGGCAAGCAGACAACAAAACGATGGCCAGCATCAGGAACAGGTACAGTACTTATCTTTCACTTATCACACACACACAGAAGAGAACATGGACAATACAATGAATGCTGGAAAAAAACGGGGTGGATCTTTCTTCTTTAAATGACTCCTTTTTACCAACCTGCTTTTTGCTTTGTTTATTTTGTCAACATGTATGGCTGTGCAATATGTGATCTTAGAAGAAGAAGAAGAAGATTGTGTCACATTTGAGGGTACTTTATGACGGAGTAAAATTTTGTCAGTTAATTATAAGTGTTGTCAGGCAACATTTTCATGTTGAGGACAATTAGCATGTTTACGCCACAGGGCTACTAAGGCTACCAAACCAACTTAATTCACAATTTCTGCAAATTTTCCTTTAGCATGTTATTACCTTATTATAATGGCCTCCAGTCCTGGAGGGCTGCAGTGTCTACTGGTTTTTGGGTTCTGTTTCATTTAAGTCATTGATTGGCTAAGGAATCCACACACCTTGTTCTCAAGGCCTTAATTGGCAGCTGATTGAGAGGAAACCACAAAACCCCTGCAAACATTGCTGCCCTTGCAGCCTTGGGATTCGGTTTGACACCCCTGCACTTAATCACTTGGATAGATCACTTGGATAGCTTCAAATACAGAGGAAATGAAGAATGTAACCACAAGAAAGGGAATTTGCTGCAAACCAGTAAAGATTATTCAGTTAAATAATTGTTTTTAATCAAGGAAAACAAGTAAAGGATTGAGTGGTATTATCAGTCCATCCTCTGTTTGTCTGGCTAATTCGTGTTTAACCATCAGGGTCCAAGTTGAACTATGCGGTTGTTCCCTGCACTTGGACCGGTACTTCTCTCTAGGGGTTTCGTCATACTTGTTCCTGGTTATGGTTATACACTTTGTTGTACGTCGTTGTACGTCGCTCTGGATAAGAGCGTCTGCCAAATGCCTGTAATGTAATGTAATATAATGTAATTTGATGCCACCAACGCCCATGAATATCGAACAAGAGAAAAGGAAACTGATAATGGAACAAACCAATGGCTGTTCAATAGGCAGTCAGGCCCGAGCTCATAATCGCTTCTCTTTGTCTTTGTGATTTTTTTTGACTGGATTGCTGGTTTTGGTGTGATCGTGGAATCAGTGGCTGAAGGTCAGTGGTTGGTCTCACCATATAGGTCTGTCATTCAAACATTCAAGACAAATATAAAGCTTAACATAAAAAAAATCCATGAATATGCTACCATGCTTCACTATTGAAACTGATGGGAATATGAACATGTAACTATGGTAACTCAGCCTGCTGCTGATTACTTGTGATCAGCCATGTATGGCTCTATAAACAGTGCCCTCCAAAACTATTTACATCCCTGATAAATATGAGCAAAGAAGGCTGAATAAAATAAACAATACAGACGAGCTGTATTGTATGCTCAAAGAAATTGAGAATTATATTTGTTTATTCTAATACAGTTGATCAGAGGAATAGAAGAGGCCTCACAACATGGCTCAGGAGGTAAGAGCGATTGTCTGGCAGTCGGAGGGTTGCCGGTTCAAACCCCGGCCTGGGCGTGTCGAAGTGTCCTTGAGCAAGACACCTAACCCCTAACTGCTCTGGCGAATGAGAGGCATCAATTGTAAAGCGCTTTGGATAAAAGCGCTATATAAATGCAGTCCATTTACCATTTACCATTTACCAAGAGCCCCAGCAGCAAAATGTCCCTAAAGCATAGGTTCTTTTCAGCACGAGCACGAGCACTACACCTGATTCTGCGCATCAAGCTCTTTACTGAAGACCGCGATTAGTTGAATCAGGCCTCGTAGTGCTGGGCTAAAACGAAAACCCGCACCCACACCGGCCCTTTTCGGATAGGACTGGACACCCCTGGCATAGTTGTTAATAACAACTGTTACAAAAACGTTCGTAAATAAAAGTCTGCCCAACATCTTGGTGGACCATAATTCAATTTTTTAGAACGAAAGGTTCACCTGCCCTCGGTATTTCTCAGAATATTTTTATTAATATTTTTGTTCAGAAAGTATAAATCCAATTAACCCCTGAATTGACAGCTCGATAAAAAGTGTCTTACAAATACCTGTGTGATACCACGTTGGATCATTTAATTATCAGCTGATAAAATCAGTCAATCAAATATTATTGTTGTTGTTGTTGTTATAATATTACTGTTCATTTTACTGTTGTTATTTTTGTTAATTTTATTTTTATTATTATTATTATTAGGAATGAAAATACAGTGCTTCATTTACAGTAGTCCATTGAAATCATCTTTCTTTTGGTCTTTCTTTTCTCGGGTGCACTGCTAGTAACTCCTTCAGGCCCAGGTAAGGCATTGCATGGAGGGAACCTCCTACAGTACGCCTCCAGCCTTCCTAGAGTGCTCAGAGCATAATGCGCGGGAAGCTGACGGATAATGCATCTTTAATGGGATAGATCCGAGCTCTGGCCTCTTCTCCCAAGTCAAGTGGGCCTGATATGAAATGAAAGCAGGGGAGTAACAACTAAAGGAAATGAGTAAAAAAAATGCAAAAAAAGCACAGGAAGAGGATATAAGAAGGAGGTATGAGAGGGGGGGGTGGAAGCTTTCCCTGAAGTTCTGCAGGCCTGGGCTTTGATCTCTGCTGATGGGTTTTTTTCTTTACTTCATTTACCTTATCTGTGATGGCAGCTGTCAGTTTATTTAAACCTGGACTCATTTCCACCTTCTGCCTTCATCCTATGCAGTGGCCTGCTGGCGTTCACACTTTAGGAGCCCCTAAGAGGTTAATTGAGAAAAAGAATTACGGAGGGGAAAGTACACACACACACGCGCGCACACGCACACGCACACGCACACACACACACACACACGCACACACACGCACACCCACTCATACACACGCACATGCTCACACGCACACACACACACACATGCACACACACACACACACTCTGCACACGCACATGCTCACATGCACACACATACACATGCATGCACGCACACGCACATGCTCACATGCACACACATACACATGCATGCACACACACACAGATACGCATGCGCGCGCGCACACACACACACACACAGTTGTGTGCACGCACACACACACACATACACACACGCTATATAGGAATGTTTAGTCCTTACAAACTTCTAGAAGTGTCTCTTATAATATATTGTCCCTTTCAACAAGGTGTATGATAGTACCTTATCCTCCTTGTGAAGCAGCAATACCAATAAGTTATGGCATTAAATTCTTTGCACCATTGAGTGCAAACACTATCAGCTGGATATTTTGCTCTGGGTTTTTTGTTTGCATATTGCCTGAAGCTGTATTTAGCGGTTTGCTGGCAACCTTGATTACTCCTGAACGTAAGCAGTAGAAGGACATTGCACTGGGGATAAAGACTAAATGCACTGTAGGCATGTTTTAGGTTGTATGAACAACTCAGGTTTTACTGGTACACCTGATTCCAGATATTTCAGGCTGAACTGGATATTTCACCCTGCTTGTCATAGTTCTGTAATGCATCGCTGGTCACGCATGAATATTCCGCACCAACACTGATGTCCGTGATTGAATTTGAATGTTTACATGCATGCAACACTGAGCACTGTGCTTTGTGTAATGTGAAACACTTTCGCCAAAGGTAGTAAAAGGTCATTCAGTTTCTGTTCAATAAGTAAAATGACATAGCAACTTCTCAAAACAATACACTGCTATTGAAGTGCCGCGATTGGTAAATGTTATAATTAAGTAAAGGCGTAAGCAGAGCGTAAGAATAAAAGATAAAAATGCTCGTGTTTTCGGATCTTGTTTGGTGTGTCGTACCCCTCGTAATTAGAAGTGTGGAATGTCTGGAATTTCATTTTAGCCTCCCTGATGACCGACTACTACAATGCATCACATGTGCTACTTGTGACATGTTTTGATCATTTAACAGAGAGACCGTGATTATCGATGTTTAACAGGTGTGTTTGTGTTCGCCCAGCGACTGTTCCATTGGAAACTTTCTGCAAGAGCTGCCTTGGAGGCGCTGGCTAATAGACACATATTGTGGAACAAATCATATTGTGACATTTCCACGCTGAAATTTAAAAAAGATAAAAAAATGTGATGAATAAAAAAATATAATGTAACCTTAGATGTGCACATGGAAGTAAGTCTTTTTTTTCTTTCTTTTTTTTGCTGTGAAACTTTGTTTGGCTCCCGAATGCATGGTTAAGAAGAAAAAACATGCTGGCAATTTTCACCCCGCTAATCAAACATGTCTTATCGTCTGCCGTGAGAAACGGTGTGTAATAAAGTGAGGTATTGAGCTTGTGCTGTGGCGTGTTTAGTGTGGTAATGGGACTCATAACAACCTGGAGAGGCCTGAAAAGACTGCTTTTTATTAGGATTGATTTCTTTGGCCAAATTATTGTCTTAAAGTCTTTCCCCAGCTTCTTTCCACTGTCGCGCCCATAGTAAAATCAAGCCTCTGCTCCAAATAAGGCCTTGTTCATTCCAGGTTTTAAAAAATATCGATTTGTTTTATTTTAGGATGGAACTGGGTACGCGTAAAGTACACTCCAAACGAAACCAAATTTCCAGATGTTTTAATAAAATGGGCATTACGAAGTTTATTAAATAAGGATTCCCGCAGATGTACAGCCTCTTCTCCCTCTTCTTTGATTTACAACATAAATAACCTACATTGCTCACCCCCCCCACTCCCACATTAAACGACTCAGGGACAGTTTGTAAGCCTCTGAGGGTCTGGAGTGTAGCGCTGCTGTGACCTTGATCCAGTAATTCACCAATGAAACTCTGAATGAATTACGGGCCACGCGGGTTTGCTGGGCGTGCGGTGCAGGGCGGTGCTTAGCGTTAGCAAGCTGTGCAGTGCGGTGTAGGGTGGTGCTTAGCGTTAGCGGGCTATGTGGTGTGGTGCTTAGCGTTAGCGGGCTGGGCGGGGCTTAGTGTTAGCAAGCTGTGCAGTGTGGTGTAGGGCAGTGCTTCGCGTTAGCAGGCTATGTGGTGTGATGCTTAGTGTTAGCGGGCTGTGCGGGGCGGGGCTTAGCGTTAGCAGGCTATGTGGTGTGGTGTGCAACATTAGCGGGCTGTGTGGTGTGGTGCTTAGCGTTAGCGGGCTGTGCGCTGCGGGGCTTAGCGTTGGCGGGCAGTGCTCGGCTCTGGGAGGGGGGAACGTCTCAGCAGGGCAATTTTTCATTGTTAGCACTGGCAGGCACAGCCGGGCTGAGCTCCAGGGCAGGGCTCCAGAGCAGGGCTCCAGCCTGGCCTAGCCGTGCAGCCTGCAGCTGACGAGGAGCCACAACAGCCCACTGCCTCCCACCTTAAGCTGATGAATTCATTACTCCTCATTCCAGCCAGGCTGGCACCACACTGTGTGTGTGTGTGTGCATGTGTTTTTGAATGTGTGTGCATGTTCATGCGTGTGCGTGTGTTTGTGTGTATGTTTGTGTGTTCAAATGTATGCGTGTGTACGTGTACATGCATTTGCAAATGTGTGTGGGCATGCACATGTGTGTACATATATGCCCATTCAAGTGTGTGTCTTTCTGTACATGCATATGCAAATGTGTATGTGTGTATGCACATGTGAGCATATATGTGCAAGTTAAAGTGTGTGTGCGTGTGTGTGAGGGAGAGTCTGTGTGTGCAAGTGCATGTGTGAATATGCATGCAAGTATTAATGGTGTGTTTGTGCATGCATACTCATGCAAGCAAATTTATATGCACTCCTTGTTGGCTCAGTGGATTTAAACCAGTGGATTGGTTTCAGAATTTCAGCCGTAATGTCATTTTTTTTGTTTATCGCATTGCTTCTGGCTCGGGGAAGATGAAAAGTCACTGCCCCTATGGACACTGAGCAAATCAATGTGCTGCAGAGTTGAAGGGACTTCTGAGGATAACGAAGTCGGGGGATGACTGAGTGCGCACTGAAACATACCCTTCTGTCTCGCGTGCAGCCCACGAACGCAGTCTTTCGGAAACAATAACACTGCAAGCTCAGCGAGTGTGGATTTGGGAAGAGGAACAGGAGCCTCGCATTTTTGACAAATCCCACAGATACCCTGAATCATGGATGCCCTCCCCAGGTGTGTGTGATTATGGCACGGAAGCGTGCACGCTCACGGAAAGGTCAAGATGAAAGGAAAATTATCTACAGGGCAAGTGCGGCGAATGCACCCGGTCCAAAAACACAGGCTTCTCCTGTCTTTCAGAATGTGAACTCTGGATCCAAAGGAATAGAAAGTCATTGCCTTTCCAAAGGGGTCCAGCTGACCTAATGAGTCGTAGCCAAGGTAACGGACAATTCCAAAAGTATCTGTCAATCTAACTTATCTAAAGCATTTCTATCTGTTCAGCTGCACCTCCAATCTCTCTCTCTCTCTCTCTCTCTCTCTCTCTCCCTCTCTCCCCCCCCCTCCCTCCCCCCCTTCCCCTTTCTCTCTAACTCTATAAATACACAACTGAAATGTTTCTTCAATTTCACTGAAGGATGGGCTGTATATTATCTATCATGCTATTTGTGAGATGAACAGAATCTTATATAATTCTCAAACTACTGTTAGCTTATTTGTGGAATGTAAATTAAATGAAGAAAGGGTCTATGGAAGTGTACAGTGCAATCATCATTCGAATGCACGATTCATCAAACTGTTTGGGAATCCAAAATATCCTTATTTGGCTGTTATTTAATTTGTTGTTATTACTTGTGTGTATCCAGTGGACCCATTACCAGGGTCGTATTTTTTAGTTATGTGATGCTCTCTTGATGGGATGTTATATTATCCGTTATGACTTTTGACAAATCTTTTTTTAAATGTTGGGCGAACAGGACGTGTGAAAAACGTGCCAGAGACTTGAATTTGATTAAAATTTAAAGTGTTTAAAAATAAAAACCTACAGCAGGAATGTTAACCTCAGTCCCCTGTCTGTATGTTTTCCCCTTCTGGTGCTGTATAATTTAATACTGCTTACATTATAAAATGCAGGAACCTTTTGCTGCTGCCATATTAAATATTTCGATATTTCATGGTGTTTCTCCTTCGAGTCCCTCCGATTTCAAGGGGCTTAAAAACTGTCAAGGGAGCTCTCCCCACATAAGGCACTGTCTCTAAGCAATCTGAAAACAAGTTACGTTATCGTACAAATCATAAAACATACATATTTTACAATAAGAAATCCAATTCACCGCTTGAGATCTAAAGGCAATTCGGAGAATAGGGCGCAGTACCAGACGTTTATGCAATCCGATGCCGTTACAAACCAAATGGCCGCCTTCAGAAATCCAGTTGGGTACTCAGGGGGCCAGACGATGTGAGGGCGGGTTTTTATTTTTTTTCCCTCTAGCAGAAGGCCAAAATTGTTCCACTCCTCCTATGGTATTTGTAGGCACCATTACAGGGGAACCCAGGGAGAACCTGAGGCTAAGCTACTCGTGGGAAACGTTTTTAACCCTGATCCGTCAGAGGAAGGGGATGCAGAGGGGGTGGGGGGTGGGGGGGCAGGGGTGGTTATAAATGTGGGCTTTGGAGGCAGGGCCACTGTGTTTACCGGAGCAATGTGTGCTGTGACCTGCATTCTGAGCGCTGTGCAGGTAGTTACCCGTGGCCTGCAGAGGGTTTAGCAGAGGGGGAACGTTCCGGTAGTTGTGTGGGGCGGAGGACGGACCCGCTGGGTAGCTGGGTTCAGGGGCAGCGGGAGGGCTCTGATTGCTCTGCCAAAAACAAGAATTACAGAGGAGGAATCCCAGGAGATGGAAAGTTTTTTCTGACTTTTTTTTTTTGCTAAGGTATGCTAAGGTACTAGGTAGGAATGCAGTGCACATTTGCGTCTAATGAAAAGGCAAGTCATTTATTTGATCTGCTTCATCTCCCGTAAGTGTATTTTGAGATGGATCTCTGTACAAACACAATGCTATCATGATCCATTAGAGCAGGTTTTTATTAATAATGTACTTTTTAATCAATGGGTAAGAATAGCTAGGCGTATGTTCAAATAAAATCCATTAAAAAAAGTGGGTCTGTTGAAACTGGCAGTTTACATTCAGGGCCTTCAAAATGAAAGACCTGAGAGGTGGGTTTATAAATGTCTCAGATACGGATGTAATTACAGCTCCCTTATCGCACTGTGACACTTCCCTTCCACTGGATGTGTCCACAAAAAACATACCTGTACTCTCAAACAAAGATAAAAGGAAGGTAATACGGCAGCAGAAAGACAATTATCATTCGTTTCTTGGCCATTTACAAGTTTCCTCTTGTGTCTTAACCATTACAGACATCAAATAGCCGAAAGGCAATCACACATTTTACACACAGAATTCCAGTTTGTGCATTTGCTGTCCAGACTGGGGAGTGACAGAGTTTCTCGAATTGACCGTATTTGCATGCATACCACGTTCTGCATAATGGGCCTTATTCTAGTTACGATCTGGTTATTCTGATTATGCCATTTACCGTGTCATGCCGTGTGTCATGGAAGGAGCAGCCCAGGAGTAATCTCATCCCTGTACGCGCGGTTAGCTGAACATTCTGCTTGCGTCCCTTGGTTGGTGCTAAAGGACAGTGCCCGAGCAATTCTTCCTTGTGCACGAAATGTTTAAAATTCAATGGGTGCGCAGCGCTGGGACTGTTTTTGGGTTGTTGACAATAAAAAATTAGGGTTGTTGACAATAACCCATTAAATAATCAACATTTTCTTCTTTTGGCTGTGGTGGTCCCCAAAAGTACAGATCTATGACCAGGTTTTCCATCAACCATCCTATCTTTAACCATTTTATTTAGTAACTGTAAAGAGTATCTTTCATCTTGTCTGAGGGCCTGTGTTATGCTATGTATACAAGCACTTTGTTCAGAATTGAACTCACTGCCCTTTAGCCTTACTATTAATAGTATTTTGTTTAATCTATAAAAAACTGATACAACCACATGTTGGATAGTTATATAGTACTATATAGCCTTTTAAAAAGTGATTTCTCTTGAACAACATGAGTGATAATTATGGAGCACTTTTACAGAGGAGGAGTCTTGAATTTCAACTGTTAAACTCATTGACATACACTCAATTTTCCCCCCTCTCTCTCTATGATAAAAAATGCATCAAGCCTATGAAAATTTAATTTTGCTCACAGCAATTCCTCCTTGGAATACCCCTCCGGCACTGTGCAATGCTTAATAAAAGCATTGTTCATAAGAAAAGAAAACGCTCATTCAACCTTCAGGTTATTTTGGAGATCCTTTGAAACACTGCGTTGCACAGCGTGTACAGTATGCACTTCGCTGAATGCAAGATCTCGCTTTCTACTGTGATGTTTTTTTTTTGCTCCTGTAGTTCACTGGTAAGAATGAGTACAATCCACTGCCTTCCCCCTCACACAACAGTATGTGAGTGTGATGTAATGTGTGACATTTCTTTCATCCTGACACACTTACATTTACACTGTTTTCCTTTTCTTTTTTAATTTTTTAAAAATAAAGTGGGGTGGTCATGTGTTGGGTTAAAGCCAGTTTCAAATTATCAGTTCTTCAGTTGGATCTATCAGTACAGCTACTGCCTTGGCTATCTGTGCACAGCTCTTTTCTTGTTTTGTCAGGATTGGCAGTGTGTGCATATTTGATCTCAATGATTGTTCACAGCATTGAAGCACATTAACAACTTTGATTTATGAGTAATTTCTTGCCACCCAGATTTTTATTAGATGGGCTTGGCACTGACCACTATATGAGGTGATGCACTGTAGGCCTCAAGCTTCTGTACATTTCCAAGCAAAAAAAAAAAGAACCCAAACTGCTTATTCATGCATAACTGTGAAAAATCTATTCCAGGAGGGTGGACAATTTTCTTTGTGATTTTAACAGCCAGGTTAAAGTTTCAACATTATGAATATTTACCTGATTTATTTTGTTTTTTGTGACATCTCACAATGCCACAGAAGTAACACATGCTTTTGTTCAACCTTTCATTTTCATGGAAAGTTCAATTGCTTTTTGAATCTGCTATTATGTAGTTAGACAGGTGTGCCCCCATACTTTTATTATTTGGCATTTTAATCTCTTGTTTGTCTTTAGTGACTCATTTGTCAAGTGACATTTAGAAGCTCACAAGGAATTGACAGGATGCCGTCTGGTTGCAGAATTTGGCAGAGTACGGCTAGAACATCTACCCTCTTTGTTCATGATTCATCCATTTTTAAACTATTTTAAAGGGGAAATTACATCTTGTTCTTAAACTACGCATGAAATATTGTTTATATTCCCTCTGTACACAAGGTGAGTATTATTTGCCCCTTCCTTCATTTCCCAATGGTACCAATATCATAGAGCAGCCAAACCTATTACTTAAATTCAAATTAACATGAGACGCTCCAGTAGACCCAGCCAAGATTACAATTTCGGAGAAGTCGCAAGCTACAATAGCCAGCCAATTGGGCTCAAGTTAAGGAAACAGACATTGGTGACTGAGAGGGCACACAAGGGAATTGTTCACTAATGCCTAGATTATAGTCATTTTTGTCCATTCTCTGTATTATTGCACAAGAGTGAGCGCTTGATTTTTAGAGTTGACAGGAATCTCGATGATCTTAGAGAAAAAGGAAGAAGTGAAGAAAAGGGGTAAAAATGGTGGCAGAGATGTAATATGGCGGCCCAGAACTGGCACACCTTGTGAATAGGGATGTACCATGGCCGGCGCTGTGGAAGGTGTGTGTTTGTGGTGAGGATGTGCCCGCGCGCCACTGCAGTGAAGTCACCCACAGCCCGCCTGCCACACGGCACTCTGAGGAAACGTACTGCTGCTGATTGGCCGGGCCAAAGAGACTTGGCCTGCGGGGAATAATTAGAGGTGGAACCCGCGAGGCTTATTCCCGTCTTTCAGAATTCCCACCAACGGTTTTGCACTCCACCTCTTTTATTTTAGGAAATGGCGGACTGGGAGCGTGTTGTACCCAGTGCCATGCAGTATTTTACCAGATTTCTGTTTCTACTCTTCCTTTCAAGAGTTGGGGGTGGGGGGCTGATCTGCATATTTCCATGTGTATTAATGGACTGTGTGCATATGCAAGAAATATGTCTTCCATACTGAATGTTAATGTGGCTTGTTTTTCCTATATGTTTTGTTTACTGGGCAGTGCTTTTTTCAGGAGACATAAATGATTAAGAATGCACTGTAGATTCTTCTCCCAGGGCAAGAGAAATCTGATGATGTCAGCCAGTTTTGTACCAAAACCAATGCAGAAAAAACAAATAAATACATTTGCAACAAATACATACAAATTAGAAATGACAAAGAGATAATTAGGAAGCAGGATTGTTGCTGAATTGTGGATTTGTGGAGCATTGGCTATACATACATATACATACAGTAATGAATAAGAAATAAGAAACATAAAACTGCATTGGGTGCTCAAGTATCATTTGGTGAAGTCACTATTTACTTTAATATTTCAGTGCTTCTCTCTCCTCTTCCAAAATGTTTATCCTGTTGCGTATTGTTAGTAGCTTACTTTTCTAGCCTATGAAATGATCAGCCAGAGTAATGTAAGACTGTACATACAGGTGTGTGTGAGGGAGCTATCATTGCTTTGTAGCGTTGTAGCTCCTGTTTGTTTGAGGCATGAGAGACAAACATTTTGTTGTAACTAAGCTTCATTTTGACATTTGCACTACGATACATTTCACTGCGATGCATTGTGATTGATATACACTATCACAGCACATGTATGTTGTTTGCCTTTATAGGTTTAATTTGTCATGATAGCGCTTCCTGATCTCTCGCACAAATAAGCGGTTTCACTGGTCGACATGTGCTTTCAGTTGGTTTGGAGTTGCGTTGGGTGGCAAACGGTGGGAATGTGTAAGAATAAAAAAAATAAGAGCCTGTCACAAAGACGGACTGCTATAATGTGTGTGCATGTGATTTATGTAAGATATATATCTATATAAAGTGCGTGCATGTGTGCGTATGAGTATCTGTGTGTATACAGTATGCATTCATGCCCACAGTGGTGTAGTTCACATGGGAGACTATCTCTGACAGTCTGTTTGTTATGCTCATGCAACTATACCATGGAGAGACACGTTCTGTGCTCAACAGCAATAAGATTGGAAAGTACAGAAGGTGACTTCCAGTACATATCGATCCAAGCTGTGTTATTTTCCTAATTTCAGAACAAGTGGTGAACAAATATCCAATACTGCAAATGACATGATCCACAATTACACAATATGTAAAATATGTTGTAATATGTTTTTGCCAGTTTTAATACCTTAATCTTAAAATGAGGTCTTCTGTCTTAACTAATTTTTCTCTTATTTGGTAACAGTTTCTTATAAGGTCACAAGAATTGACATTAACTAATGTAGTTGTTAACTACTAACTACTGAGAAGTTAATCTGTACAGCATTATTAAATGTATTTGTACATTATTAATTCATGTTAACAACTACATTAGTTAATGCCAGTTCATTTTGGGATTATAAAAACAGTTAATGTATTTGTTAATAGTTAATTTATTATAAGTGTATCCGGTGTTTTGATTAACTACTAACTATATTTCACGCTTACTTAATGTTTTTGTGCATCATTGATTCATGTAAACAACTGCATTAGTTCATGCCAATTCATGTGACCTTATTGTAAATTGTTACCTCTTATTTTCATAACTGACCTGGCAGAAGTCCATCTTCTGCTCTGGCTCTTTTTACTTAAGTGGTGTTTTAGTTGTTCGCTGGAAAAAATCGGAAAAGTGAACGTCTCATCGAGTTCCAGCAGGCTTGTTGCCCAATCCAATAATCAGGTGATTTAACAGTGGTAGTGCTCACCGAGCATCGCAGAGAGGCCAGAGAGTTTCTGAACTGCTGTGCAAGTTCCGTTCCCTTGCTTCTTGTTGTTTATCCAACCATCTATTTAAAAAGATCAATAACTTCTAGTTTTTGCAAACTTGGGGAAAATAATAAACTGAAAGCGTATCTAAAACCCGTAACTTGCTCGGGAATTCATACAGCTTCAACTGGATTTTCGGTTGCGTTGTGGACATCCTCAGGTCCTCTGTGTGTTGAATGAAAATGTTATTGACTGCGACTGGGAGACGAAGCTTTCGAAACGGTGAACTCCATCATTCAGAGCAACCTGCAGCACCGGCAACGCGGGATGCTCTAAATCAGTGGTCTCAAACTCAATGCCATGGAGGTCCATGTGTATGCTGGTTTTTATTCCAGCCTCAGATCTTGATTATGTAATTAGTTCAATTATTTACTGAATTAGGGATGCAGGTTTGCACATAATGGTGACCCGACGTCTATGGTGACCCACATTGTCTAAATAAAAACTGGCTTATATTCTGTACTTCAATGCAGTTAAATGCATATGGCTGAATGAGTAATTGGACTCAATTAAGGCAGCATTAATTGGTTGGAATGAAAACCTGCATACACATGGCCCTCCATGGCAACGGGTTTGAGACCACTGCTCTAAATGAAGTCTATTCTGTAAGAACTGTGAGGATGTGGGTACGTGTACAGCATCATTAACTTCAGCAAATGTGGCAGTCTGCCTCCAGGGTTGTCTGAGAACAATTAACAGTGACTTAATGTGACTTAATGACTGTTTCGGGATAAAACAATGAATTAGAAACCATTAAGTCAGTCCTGCACTTTATACAAAGCACCTTGTGTGACTTCCTGTATCAGACAGGAAGTGCAGGGCATTACACTACCCTGTTTGGCAAATTCGCCAGAGCAGATTATGCTAAATACCAACAGCCCTGGAAGACCAGTGCTTTGACTTTTTAACAACACATCCACAGCTGAATGAAAGCAGCATTAAAATCTAATACTATAAACTCTCACAGTACATTTTGTAGGTGCGAACATCACTGGGATTTCACAGCGCAATTAATGTTATATTCATCAGTTCAGTCTCTGAAGTAAAGAGCCTGCTTTCCTCAAAACGAGCCAAGCGGTGGTTTGAATTGTACCTTTTCCTATTAGCTAGGCTAAAATATGCTATGCAGTATCTTCTTCCATACATGTCAAGCCAATGGGGCTAATGAAGTAATTTGCATGCAGTGTTGTCTGTCTATGGGGATTATGGAAAAAAACAACGTTTACCCTTTCAAAAAAAATGGGGGGGGGGGGGGGATGATGAGCTATCAACTTGGGGTGGGGGGGATGGGGGGTGGGGGTTCAGTCTGTCTTGCACCATTATTTCATAATGCATCTGAGTGATGCATCGGTGAGAAATGCATTAATTTAAAATGTTTTCCTGCATGCAGCAAAATTCAGATGGTTCATTATACAGATGCATACATACCAGTATGCATGAGTACATGCACCTGTACTTGTTGGACAACATATTACTAGTAACAGTTTAACCTTCAGCTGATGTTATTGGAAAAACAGCAGTCACAATCCATAAATGCAGGCTTTGTTAAATTCAGGTGAATATGCTTATGTCTTGCTTAAACATGCAGTGTCTTACCCGTTTTAGGATCTGTGCAAGCCAGCACTCTTACAGAGGGAATAAGGAAGTACACACTCACGCTGCTGGAAGTCATATTGCTTGTGTGACATCAGTGACCTTTCCAAACATAATGCGGTCCCTCTACAGCTTTACTGCAATAGGATGTTTGCTTGAGGCCATTTGTATTTGTACATGTTAGTTAGCTGCCTGTTCAGTCCCTGGTGAGGTCACATTCTCAACTGCGCAGGTAGCCCCCGCAGCATGAACATCTCAACAGTGTGTGTGTGTGTGTATATGTATACACACACACACACACACAACCATGTGTATGTATAATGTCTATTTGTGTGCACACATGCATACAAAGTAAGTCTTTAGTAGATGTAAAAGTCAAATAGAAGTCATTTGGATATCAGTGTTCAGTGTCGTTTTTCATGTGCTGGTAGTTTTTGTACTTGTATTTTATAAGCTTGTAGTGTGCATAAGCTTGGATTGCAGATTTATTAGGCTAACGTGTGTGTGTGTGCGTGTGCAGAGAGTTGTATAGCTGGGTCTCATTTCTTATTTCTCACCAGTTTTGTATCTCATGTGATGGATGAACGGAGAGTTCCATTCTGCTGGAAGTCCAGCATTTTGCCCTTGTTAGTGGGCATGGTATGTGCGCTGTTCTCTCCAAGCCCAAAGAGGAAATCTGCTGTAATTCTACTCTTAGTCTCAATGTTAAGTACTTTAGGCAGGCCACCATCTGTAATATTTGAAGGCATGTAATTGCACATTCCAATGGAGATTCAGATGAAGTATTCATCTGTGGGCATGTGATCTGAATGTCCTGTTACTCCTGTTACAAAGCGCTGTTCTGAAAAAATGTCATCGCATCAAAGTGCAGTGCCAGCTCTTCTAATCATCTGACTTAATTTCTTCAGCCCTAAATCCTTTTTTTTACAACCCCAGTTAGTGTGAGCGCTTGTGGGTGTGAATGCACAATAGGTCTGTATAAAGCTTATGGATATTCAGAAACAATTTTGTTAAACTTTACAACAACAACAACAACAACAACAAAAAAGCTGTCGGTGACTGTGACCCCCACACACCATGCTGTACCCGGTTCTCTGAGGCCACTGATTGCGGCGGTTGGCTCTGCTATGCGGCGAAACTGTGTGAATGAGTTAGTGTTACCCTGGGTAACTTGGCTGTTGTTGCTTTAGCGGGAGCCATTTGAGAGCCACTCTAACACGGCTCCTGCAGCGCGCGGATCATGATTTATAAATAAGCCGGTCGCTATTATTGTAGTTAAACGGTTCACTGGCATTTGCCATATACATTTACCCGCTGAATAATGGATGACGTTCTCGAGCCTTGCCGTTTGAAGCCAAACTTGTTCACGCCAGAGCTGTTGTAGAAAGCTTGGCCTGTGAAGTAAAATCACCAAAGGAAAAGGATGTTTTAAGGCCTCTTATAAATTCCTGTGTTAAGGAGCGGACTCGGTATGCTGTAACTGCAATTGTAAGCCAAAGGGATACCTTAAAGGAGTAAGGTTTTTCATCGTTTATTTTATTTTCACAGCTTTTACATTGCTTTATCCTCAGACTGTATTATATATTCATCACTGCTGATTCCTGTGTTGATCTGACTGTGCGCTGTCTCTTTGTGTGTGTGTGGAATATCTGGCATGGTTTCCACTGAGCCCTGTGGCCATTTCCTGGTTAGGTTCCCCATGGCAACACTGTTTTCCCGCTGTTTTCTCTAAGGGCTTTTATTTTGTATTTAGTGTTCTGTAATCTCTATGTGGAGCCGTTGGTGGAGCCCCCTGGCTGAGGTAGTTCCCTAAATCGTTAGTCTTCAGTCCCGTGTCGAGGCCCGCAGAAATACCTAGAAATGTTCACCCACGGCAGACGTGACTGTTCCTCTCTGCACATCCTTTAGTATGGCTAAAGTCACACTGTAGTTCAACTGGCTCTGAGCCCATGTGTTAATATATTGATTTCTGCAGAACATCATGAATAATTTGCAGCTTCAGTAACTGCACCTTTACATAATACATTATTTATTTATTTATTTATTTATTTATTTATTTATTTATTTATTTATTTATTTATTTATTTATTTATATTAATGGTTGAATGTTTTTTCTCCTCCCCCATCAAAATGAGTTGCATGCAATGCAGTTGATTGATATGTAATGTAGTTTTCATCATCTACTGTAGATGATTGGTGAAAACCCGGCTAAATTTGATTGAAAAGTGAAAGTTTTCCAGCTGACTAGGACACAGCCAGGCTAACCTGAGCTAACCTAGTCCGTTTATGTAAAAACATCTCTCAGCCAAGATTTCCACCCCTCTAGACATCTAGATTCTGTTGAGATCCAGGCTTGTGCTCACTGGGTATGTGGTCATCACATCAACTATCAACACATCAACTTTTTATCGCTGTGGATAAAAGCGTCTGCTAAATAAAATCTAATGTTATGTAAAATGTAATGTCATCTACAAGCCCACAACCACAAAATGTTTACCATTAATTAAACTCTGATAGAGTACCTTTTACTGTGATAGAGTACATTTAAACCCTTGTGGACTCTTATAAATATAATTTATATTGATACTAAACACTTTACAGCATAATTCAATTTGGAATTTATTTGGCATAATTTAACACAGCCGCCATATTGACATACCTGCAAGACGTGGAAACAATACACTCTGTCCCTCAGACTGAAAACCAGAGCTGAAATGGAGTGCTTATCTGAAAGGGCAATGCACCTACACCATCTTAATGTACTTTAATGTTGATCGCTAAAAGCAGTACTGCCCCACGTACTCTGTTTCACTCAGGTCATGCACTGGGCCTGAGGTGTAGGACTTATCCAGCTTCTGAAAAGTGTCACAAGTAAGGTCAGGACATCAACTCCAGATGATAAATCTCCAATCGTACATCATGTCTGAACTAAAGTCTTCAGAACTCAGTTGTGATAAGCTTGACAGACTTGAGACTGTGCCTTTTACTTTGTTCTCTGTCACACACGCACTCACACACACACACACTTTCTCTCACCCACACTCACTTTCCCTCTCTCTCAGGCACGCATGCACACACACACACACACACACACTCATTCTCTCTCTCTTTCTCTTCTCTCCACACCACTTCTTTTCTCATACCACATCTCTTCTCTCTCTGACTGTACATAGTCACATTTCAGTCTTGACGATGTCTGGTCTTACTCGTGGGCATTGTTGCATGAGTGCGTATCTCAGTCATATTGCTGGTGGTAACCGTGGTCTGTGGACACACTCTGTGTACACAAAGACACACTAGCCTCCCTTCTGGGAGACCACCCGATTGTAATAACAGCCAGAGAGGAGAGAGCAATTAATCTTCAGAGCCCCGTCGTTTAAAGGAGAAATTTAAAAATCTATGAAATTATATTTTCAGGAAGGACGGGTGCACTTGGCTGAAATGACTATTGATTAGCAATTCAGCAGAATGCTTCTTGGAGTGGAAAATTTTTTCTTATTTTATAACGTTAGTCAACTGTTAGACAATGTTTACCAAAATGAACAGTCATCAACAAATAAATTAGGATTGACTAAATGAACGGTTAGGGAAATGCTCAGTGCTTGCAGTGTGCTGCTTTGTGTGATATTGCGGTGGTATTTAAGTGCTAAAAGCCATTGAAGCCAAGCATGAAAAACAGTGCTTAATTTGTGGATAATGACATTAAAATGCTCTTCTGTGGTTCTCTGATAAAATAATCATTTGAGAATGAAAGAAAAGTGTTACATCGTATGAATTATTCAGAAAATACATATTCAACAGGCTTATCTGTTCATTTCAGAGGCCAGATATCTTTATTTATCTTTTGTATCTTACTTTTTACTGTTTCATTCTTCCACAAAGCTGGCAGCACCTTCATCATTTTAAATCAGTTAAGCTCCTGGTGCACGTTTTCTACTTTGTCACCGGCTGTGCTTAACGGTAAATCTCACATCAACATTTGTTGTTGTTCATAATCCTCTTAACATTAAGTGCTTCATTACTCTTTTATTAGAATGTGGACAGGGATGTGTGACAAAATATTTATGCCACCGAAATTAATCCACAATCTGTTGTGCACATTCCTGGAAGTCTCATGACAGGCCCTATTATAGAAAAAAATTGTCGCACATCATTAAATACAGGCAGTTCACTGTGAAAATAACATTATTACATGGCCCAGAAGTGCAACTCATTTGAAGTCTGAAAATATTGTTGTGAATGTTACTACTTAGATTATATCTATTTCTGTTCTTGTGTGTGTGTGTGTGTTTGTATGTATGTGTGTGCGTGTGTGCGTGTGCGTTGTGTGCGCGCGCGTGCGCGTTGTGTGCGCGCGCGTGCATGTGAGCAAGTCTGTGTGTGTGTGCGTGCATGCGTGGGTGCGTGTGTAAAACAGCCGAAAGGTCGTTAGTACTGTGGCGGTCTGCTCTCTCCTGAGCTGCATCCCCCACCTCACACAACATGGATCAGGTAGTTTGGTTCAGTCAATTTAAATGCACAACTGCTGCAGAGCCCAGGCGCGTCCTCAGCAGTGCCTGGGAAACCTGTCTGTAATGAGATTAGATGCCCGGGCCTCTGAAGGCGGCTCCAGTTTCATATTTATTTATTAATCATGCATGAGGTCGCAGAGATAGTCCCAAGGTCACCGAGTCTCTCCAGCAGAGGAACTCCCATTAATACTGGCCCACTGCTCGGCCCTGCCTTTCCCGCACAGTCCGCACCGGAGCCAATTGATTACTTTTACTCTGAGAGTATCAAAGTGCTAACACTGCCTCGACGCTGCTTACAGTGCCTCACACACCTCACCCAGCTACCTGTCCAGGCTGTGGTGACCTCTCGTCTTGACTACTGCGACTCCCTCCTTGCAAGCCTGCCAGCGTATGACACACAGCCACTACAGATGATTCAGAATGCTGCTGCTGCCCGGCTTGTCTTCACCCTTCTGAGGTTTTCTCGCGTCACTGCCTTGCTGAGGTCACTCCACTGGCTACTGGTTGCAGCCAGGATAAGGTTCAAAGTCCAGAACCTCGCCTACACTGCAGTCAACAGGACATCCACCGCCTACCTACAGGACATGATTCAATCCTACCCGCCAGCTTGACCACTCCGCTCTGCTGCAGCAGGGCGACTTGAACCCCCTGCCATCCGGAGGAATGGTTCTCTCGTCCCTACCATGGAGCTTCTCCACCCTAGCTCCCCATTGGTAGAACAAACTCCCTGTTCCTCTACAAGCCACTCAGTCATTGCCTATCTTCCGCCATGGTCTGAAAACGCATTTCTCTTCAGACCTGGACTAGCTATCACCACTCTGCTGGGCACTCCCAATCTAAGATCACTCATCACTTATATTCTTCCACTTTATTCCTGTAGCGCTTTCATGTTACATGTACCTCCATCCAGCACTTGTACCATTATCTTGATGTTATAGCCTGTTGTCATGACTCCTAGTTTGACTGAACATTACTCTCTGACATTAGCCTATGCTTACTGTGTGAACTGAACTTAATGTGTTCATGGTTATGAATAACTGTTACATAATGAGTATTGTACCTTTTTGGACCTGTGTTTTATAGTTGTTCCAATGACCTTCAGTATGCACTTATCGTACATCGGTTAAATAAGATAAGAAAATTATATGCAAACTTGTATTTTGATTAAATGACTGCTGGTGATTGATACAAAAATAAGTACTACAGTGGCCAGTAGTGCCTGCGTATAGGCGTATCCACAGGCATGACTGACAGCATGGTGAACCAATTAGATTGTAATTAATTACTAGTATGATTCTCAGATTAGCCTAAATGTACTGAGAACTCTGGACAATCCAAAATGAGAATTTGCTCGGGCTCCACTTTATTGGAAAACTGTTTAATTGAACCTTCAAATGTGCTCCAAAGTGCTGCCGCGATGGCGATTGTCTGCTTCCCTTCCCAGTAATCTCTGTTTGAATTACAGGACTCCACCTGCTTGTGAAACCTCATTTCCACCTATTACCTGCTGGCTGATTGCTTTCTACCCGATGATAGTGCTTATTAAACTGAATGCAAGCAGAGCGATCTGCTGTACAGATTGAAATGTCAAGTGTATGACTGTTTCATTTGTGGAAAGGTTTAAGCGATACGAAACTTCCAATTATCAGGGTTGGTACCATGCCCAGTTTCTGTACTGGGGCTGAAAATCAGACACTCAATTAACGACAGATAATTTATTGACAATAAGATGAACATGTGCATTGTTACGCCGAAAAACTACATCAATAATACATCACAATAGCAGTTGCACTCATACTCAAAATTATGCTTATTATGGCAAAATCAGTCTATACAGATAATTTATGGTGACAGAAATTATTTTTAGATTTGTTCATGCACACACTGAAATATTCATATACATGCCTAGAGACAATCAATGTGTCCTTAAAAGTTAAATTAATGCAATAATTCTTTTTCTCGCACAAATCAATTTTGACCAGTTGCATTTGGTGCTTGCTAGATTGAGTAAGAATTTTTTTTAAAAACCTGAATTGACTGCGGATACAGACTCTTAGATTGTTCGATTCTTTAAAGTATTCCTCTAAGAACAAACGTGAAGCGTGCTTATTGTACATGCGTGAACATGGGGTCATTGTAATAATAATGAGTAACATTAATGTACTGAGAGTGTAGCAGTATGCTAATTGAACATGGTACAGGGTTGAGGGCAGTTGGCAGGTGTCATTGTGTGACAGCCCGATGCCTCCTCGCACGCTTCGGTAAGCTCACGCCTTATCAGTAAGCAGACAGAGAAAACACGCTCAGATTTTGATTGTGTCCCTGCATGAGGGTTAATCCTCATGCTGTGCAAATTTAAGTGCATGAGGATAAAGCCAAAATAAATAATTGGGCGTATTGTGCTTCAGTGTGTCCAATGCTAAAGGCAGGGCTGAAAGCTGCCCCGGGGCCAGATGTACAGCGGACGTGCTTGAGCTTAATCTGCTTATCATATTCGCTGGTGCCCCTCTTTTGATCTAAAGCGCTTTTCCTCAGAAATGTTTTATATTTCTTGTTGTAAGTAGGCCTTGCTCCCACACAGTAAAATCACCATTAAGAAGTGAATTTCCATATGGGTGTAAGTTTATTTGTTTATTTTTCTTATGTATTGTTTTTTTTTTGTTAAGTATTCTAAGCCAACGGCACCCAGCTCTCAGATTGTAGCATAAAGGGTGCTTTTAAGAAAAGCCCTTTTTTTTTTTGCCTTGGTTAAACGAGCAATTCTCTTCCCAATACAACCCCCACCCCTCCCCAACAGAGGCTATTTTGTGAATATCGCAGAGTCAGATCTTTGGGACTTTAGAAGACCCCTATGGGCTGCCAGTCACAGACAGAAACTCCGTGCCGACAGCGGAGGCGGAGGGAAGTTCACCAGGGGGGCGAGAGACAAGCCAGGTGAGAGGGGTTAGCGTTCTGTCATCCTCTTAACACAAGCAATTTCCCCACCACAATGAGCGCATTCAGAGATAGCCAAGGTTACAGCAGGCAGTTTGCAGGGTGAGCTTTCCCACCACCACTCCTCAGACACTCTCTCTTGCATTTTTCTACTGAAAATAATAAAGCTACCATAGCTTTGCATTGTGTCCTATTAGCCAATAAGAACACCTTATCCAGAGATTAAACGGTCACTGTCCAAAGAAGACTACCGTCCCAGGAATATTCTGTGTCTCCAGTCTATTATTCCTTCATTTTGCTTTTTTTTTTATCCCTCTGTCTTTTTTCCTTTCTCTCTCTCACTCCCTCTTTCTTTTCATTTTCCTGTTTCTTGTATTATTTCCTTATCCTTCTCTTTCTTTCATTCTCCTTCTCACTCTTTCCTTCTCTATCTTGCCCCCCCCCTCCCCCCCCCGATATCGCCGCAGTTTGACCACATATGGTGCTGGAAATTACCTGAATGTACAAAGCTAAAAAAAGATCCATATGGTCACATTATGTCCTTGGTGTTTGAATAATGGCATTCAATAGCACACTATTCATACCTTAGTCATTGTGCAATCATAAATACAGAAAAACCATGCAGCTAAAAATGTTTCATTTTTCTGTTACAAAGTTTGTCCTCCTGATAAGCATATTTCTCTTGAATTTATATTTTGCTGTTTTTTGCACATGTATAATGACTAATCAGTATTTAAATATTTCGCTCAATCTCCACTTCCCTCTTACACCTGCTGTGGCATGTAACCTTATGTCATAAAATTATGGATTGACCACTGCTGTCAGTTATGATCTTGATGAATTAGGATCACAGTACTGTTTGTTGCCTAAGCCTGTATTTACACAACTTCTTAAGTTGCTCTGGATAATAGTATTTGCGAAATGCCGAATTCAATAGGAGGAGTACATTAAATGACATTTATGAAATTCTTTTAAATGACAGTGATGTGCCCTTGATGATGCAGAACTGGCAAAAGTTGAAGACAGTATGTTACATTTTTTCTCCAACATGGAAGGGAGAAGGAGAATGCTATTTAGAAATATGGCTTCACAGTCTGACGAAGCTGTTGCAGAACTGATGTCTGACTCCAGAAAGGCGATACTTGGTGCACTGAGGCATTATTTGCTATTGCATAATTGAATTTATTTGAAACATTTTGAAGGCCATCACTTTTGTTTCCCACAGTTACAGTTTGAAAGAATATTCAGTTCTGAAGGGTGTTTATGCCCGTTTTTATGTATTTCCCTGAAGTGTACATTGTGTTTGATTGATTCCAAATGAGAATTATGCAGTTCTATCCTACAACTGCTTCCATGCCCCCCCCCACCCCCCCCAAAAAAAACACCCTAAAATGAACTGAAGGACATCGAGGATCAATCACCTCACACTTGTTGAAAAGCAGAAAGCATTTCTGTCTGTTTTCTCCAGTCTTATTAATATGGTTTGG
Organism: Anguilla rostrata; assembly: GCF_018555375.3. Classification (NCBI taxonomy): domain Eukaryota; kingdom Metazoa; phylum Chordata; class Actinopteri; order Anguilliformes; family Anguillidae; genus Anguilla; species Anguilla rostrata. Next base: position 31,728,913 of record NC_057944.1, on the reverse strand, counting down.
ATGTGCTGCCAGCAATTCATAGATATTTATTTAAAAAATAAGGTAGTGTATCATGCTATTTGACCCCACAGACTATCGATATAACCCAAGTCAGGAATGCAACATAGCACTGCACATAGCACATAGCATGGGAGATTTAAAAATATTGTTATTAATAGAGAATATTGTCTTTCATATACAGGTGGTGAGACTTAAAATGCATACTGTGTTGGTTGTGCTCACCTTGCATGACCATGAGTGGACAAACAAACAAACGAAAACAGAACTCTACCTATAACCTGTTTTCCTTTACAGGGCTTAGAAACAAAAGTAAGCAAAACAAACTCAACAAAGCACAAACAGAAGAGCATTCAAACCTTGGGTTTACCAACAAATAAAATGCAGGCTTTGCTTGGAAGTCCATGCCATGCAGTGGCAATACCCCGCAGGCGTTCCCCAAAGCGACTTTATAGCCGAGCCCCTTGATGAAGACAACAAGCAGCGGCTGGGCTGATTGACAGTCATCCTCAGCTGTGCCTGCCTGTAGGCAAGGCCACTGCTGTCCGTGGTCCTGAAGACCTCCCGGGCCTTAATGTAATGCGGCGGGGGGGGGGCTCTGACCCCCCAGTCCGAGAGGAGCGGCTTCTCTCGCACCACCCCCGGCGTTAATGCTACATTTAAAATCTTTTCGTTCGCTCCGCCGAGCCACTCAGACGATGGAATTGCGTTTTGTAAACATGTCAGTTTCCGTAGATACGACAAAGTAGGCACAGCCCACTGAAGCTGTGTGAGTATTTGAGGTTGAAGAAAACTAAATCCCAGCTGTGCCACCCGAGGTTATTTTTATAAAAAAAGCAGTGGGAAGTCTGTTGCCTGTGTGCAATTTTTAAAATTTAGGTTGATCAGGCAAGGAGGGCAAAGAAGGAGGCCACGGAAATGCAAAATGGCTCTGTTTACAGTTTTGAGAAAACCATCATTTCCTGGATGTTTGAGTATCTTTCATCATATATCTGATTTGGTGAATAAGGCAACCCCAGCTGTTAAACAAGGGTCCGTGAACATTCAGCACTTCAGCAAGTTGGTACAACACAATTTATAGTCTTCTGTGCTAAGATTGAAGACAGACTTGAATGCGACTTGACATGTCGCTGGCATACCCCATTGTTTGAAGGTAACCATGTCAAGATCACGGTTGGAAGGTAGTGGAATTGACACATCGAGAGGTCCAGAACACTGTTTAAACAGTTCAAACTAACTAGCCCTTAAGATAAAGTGACTGAAAATGAATGAAATAAGTGAAACAATAGCTTATGTCAGAAGTAAATATAGTAATTATTGATCTTTCACAGGCAGTCCTGTACCCCAAGCAAAGTGGATTGGCTCAGAAATATGATATGATTATATTATTGGATGTTTGTATCCCCCTCCCCCCCATATGATTCACAGGATTCATAATTTTGAGGTTGCTCGTGTTTGGTTTGTACATTCATGCAGTGTGGCCTGGATTAATCATTCATTCTTTTGCTTTGCGATGAGCCTTCATTACCACCCTTATCGTATTTTTGTTCCTTCAAGAAAATGCCCCCCCCACCCCCCACCCCACACCGCGCCCACCCCCTCTCCGGAACGCACTGCTCAAAGAGCCATCTACAGTAGCGCCTTTCATCTACTTAAGCAGTAATAAAACCCTGACGTCCTGAAAGCCTCCTCAATTTCAAAAGAACCCCACTGTCCTTTGGCTGCATTAAAGCTTAAGAGCTGCTTAAATGCAAATTAAAATGTAAAATTTTAAATGGCTTTCTCCAGCATCATGGCGGCTCCAAACGGAGGTCTTTATAAATCCACTTATCTCATCAAGAGGAAAACGATGATATATGAAATACTAATTACAATATTATGAAGATTGCCAAACTTACGAATGACATTTTATCTCTGCGCTGTCTGTTAATTTGTCCCCTTTTATAGACAAACTGTGTGTGTCATGAATAGGTGCCTTTTCAAAGCGGTGTTTTATCAAAACAGTTTCTCGAAGGAATTTACTGTTTCGCTTGACAACTTCACTGCCGTGCACAAAGACTTTGTGAATGGTTATGTCGTTGACACTGACCAAAAGACCATAGTTAGCTGCTACACATTAGCATTCAAGTCTGCATTTACTTTCTCTGACCTTGAACTGCGCTTGACTGCTTTAGAAAATATTCTTTTTTTTTTGAGGTAATGTGCTGATAAATTAAAATCTCAAAAAGGTGCAAGGACACTAATGTTACATTTCATAATAAAGTTAATTGAATTTAATCATTTTAGTTTGATATTGAATCGGTGTATTCCCGCCCATTGCCCATGCTGGGATAGGCTCCAGCACTCCCAGGATAAGCGGGCAATAGATAATGGATGGATGTTCAAAATGGGGTGCATGAACTTTGGCTTTGTAAAACAGCGGCAAACCCCTTGCATGGCAGAGCCTGTATAAATGCAATTCATGCACGGTGTATTTACAACAGCGTGAAAACAAATTCTTCCCAAAGCTGAAGAGATCGACTAACACATGCAAAGCATTTGCAGTGAACGTTGAAGGTTCTTTTTTCAAAAGGCGCCATTTACGGTACCGTTTCCCTCGCAAGCCCTGCGCTGGCCCGAATAACGCAGCCGCTGAAGGGCGACGTTTCCGTGACGAAACGTACGTAGCGAGCTTGACGAAGGTGTCCTTTCTGTAAAAACGAAATTCGGCGCTCTCCGGCAAACCGCCAGTAGTGTCACGCAAGCCCTGTGCTCTCACTGAAGTCTTAGCGGTAAGCGCAAGGCGCGGTCCGCGGAACCAGCCGTACAGGCGGGGTGTATTATGGGGTGGATCAGACGCGACCTTTACCGAAAGGGCCCCCGCGGACGGGCAGCAGCTTGAACGAGCGGTCCGTTCCTCTCCGCCCGGACGGTCGGTCGCTCGTTAGGCTGGTTCAGCGTCGCCGTGTCCGGCGTTTATTTTCGGCCCCTGTTGCCGTCGGCCATGTTTGCACTTATCATTCGGCGCGGCCTTTGAGTGACTCCACACCCTTTGCAGTTTACACTTCGCTCGGGACCTCAAGGAGGTGTGAACTTTGATGTGCTGCCGTTTTTTTTTTGTTTATTTATCTATTTATTTTTCTGGCCTTTCTGCAACCCCCCCGCCTACCCCCCCGCCCCACAGGACAGACTCCAAACTATTCCCCTTAACCTCCATCTCTCAGGCCGAGCCACAGCTGCAGACATACCCAGCTTGTTTCTTCGTTGCGGTGAAGGAGTACATTCCGTGGGAACGAGCCGTTTCACACTAGTCCAGTTAGGGTCTGTCGGTTCGTTTTTCACCACGTTGTAACCACTTTTGTATCTAACCCACATAAAATAATTAAAGGTTTAGGCCTGCAGTATCACTCCACAATTGCTGTGGCATTTTCTAGCTGGAAAAGATAAGGGAAAATTACTAAAGCCGCAAACATAGTGACATGTTTTTTTGTCATCGGGCTTTGAAGTGCTGAGGCCCTTTTAAATGCTCCCGTATCCCATAGTGCACCGCGTCCCACGGTGTGAAATTGTGTTTGTTTCGAGGCCGGGGCCGCGCGCTCCATGCCCAGGGGAAGGCAGCGGTCCGTCGCTGTGATTGCCGCGTCGCTCGTTGTCCTGCCCCGGTGCTGTTGTCTCGCGGCCCCCGGAGGGCATCGGCGGCTCCATCTGCCCCGCGGCTGATTGACACCTGAAACCACGGGGCGACGTATCTCTCCGTCCAATCGGTGACTCCAATTAGGCTAATTATGCCCCCCGTTAGAACAGAGGGCCGAGTCCCACGGCGAGGTCCTGCCGTTCGGAGCTCGCGCGGTGAAATGGCGCCGTGATCTCGTGAATCAAATCAAAGTGCTGCATGCGGTCAGCAATTAAAAACGCGGCGGGGCGAAAAAACAAAGCGCCGCTTTTAAATGTAAAATAGTGAATAATTTAAACATTTCTCTGCAATACGCATTACTCTGTGTTCTTAGCTGTAATCACTGGGATCCTAATGGCCAGAGATAAAAAACTAAAAACTAAAAAAAGAAAAGGAAACTGCACATATTTAGCTTAAGCAAAGCTGCACTGGTTTTTTTTTTCCTTCATTATTTTTAACCAGAAATAGTTTAATTTTAATTCAATCCAGCAGAGGTGGAAGCTGCTATAGGAATGTGACCTTCAAACGGAGGAGGAATGGCAGGTACATGACAATATGCAAATGCCTCCCAGCACCTGTGATTAAAAACAAGCGATTCTGCAAAAACGGGAGAAGGGTGACTTCCTCAAACAGCAAGGAAGGGCCCACGTAACCTGCACCTTCAATGGGAAATCACACCCAGCCCACGTAACCTGCACCTTCAATGGGAAATCACACCCACCGATGACTGCTCAGCCATTTTTTCTGTGGCTTTTTTTCTTCTTTTTCAATGAAGTCAACAATGGGGGTGTTGATGGAAATTGATGGCAATTCATGTACCGACTCAAAAGAAAATGATTACTTGTCATTTAAATCCCACCAATGTTAACTTACCGCTTCCTCAGGAGTAGGTGGTATTGCAGAACGGAGCAATTTGTATTTATAACCATGATATAATCTCTCCCCAATGCTTTCATTGATTTTCCCATGGCTAAAAATAACATGCTACATACAGGATTCATGGAAGGAAGTGGGTGTGAGAGAGAGAGAGAGAGAGAGAGAGAGAGAGAAAGGGTGATCTTCAGTGCCTCGGAAATACAAAATGTGACATCAAGAAGGCTCTGAAAACAATTAACAATTAGTATCTTTAGCAAAAGTTAATCGCACTACACAGCAGCGAGGAGGGCACTGCTGCAGTCCAGGCCGGAGAGGTCCAGTGTCCAGCTCAGCAGCTGGGCTGTGTAAGGGGTGAGAAAGGGCCAGGCAGAATCAAGTGGGTGGAAGGAGAGGGTTTGTAGAGGGTTTTTGGCATACAGAAACAGCAGGAGTAGGTTGAGGAGAGAGGGATGCTGAAAGGGAAAAGGATAGAAGGTGTGGATCAGATAACTGGGGGGGGTATGATTGCCAGGTTGGATGAGGGGGTGATTTCTCAGTGTGAGGAGGTTGAGGGTGACTGCAGCAAAGTGAGATTAACCCTTTGAAGAGCAGGTTTATTGGAATGTTATTTTATCTTTTTTCAACATTCTGAGTCCATGTTCTGGAACTCCATTGCTTCCAGTTACCAGCAGTGATCGTTACAGCATTGGAATGTTCAGTTAAGGACATTCGGATCGCACATTTGTGATCTCACACATTGAAGGGTTAGAGGAGTGTAGTAGAGGGAGGAATTCAGCTGGCTGGGAGCTCTCCAAACAGATGATGAAGTCTCTTGCAGGACCACCAGAGTCTTCTCCTCTGGCAATGAGCTGAGTGGGATCTCCAGCTCGTACTGGATTCCTTCCACAGTCCAAAGACATGCAGGTTAGGTTAACTGGAGAATCTAAATTGTGCTCGAGGGTATGAATTTGTGAGTGAATTGTATGTGGGCTTGGTGATATCTGCTGGGATAGGCTCCAGCCCACCATCCCCCCCCCTCCAGCCTTGATCAGGATTAAGCAGTTTAGAACATGGGTCGGTGGGTCGGTGGTGGTGGTGGGTGGTGGATGTGGTGCATGCTCATTGTATAAGTCAGTCAGGGGGCTGGCTGGACTGTAGAGAACTGCTGGGAGAACAGGTACTGGTAGCCATCACTGCACGGAATTCAAATGAAGCTCCAGAGAGGTGGGAGAGAGAGAGAGAGAGAACAGTAAGAGAAATGTCCTGGAGGAGGAAAAGCTGACCAGTTCAGCTCCGCCTCCCCTGTCAGACAGCCGGGGATCGTGGGAGACGAAGTCTGTGCTGCTTTGCGAACAGCCGACCAGGCAATTTCCCTACGGAACCGTAACCACTCGGAGGTTCTGTCTGTCTCTTCCGTTTGCCACCAACTGAACTTTTGACTTTCAGTTTTAAATTTCTTCAGATCTTATTGCATTTTTTTTTACGCCTATCATGAGTTTGGTGGCCTCTGAATTGAATTAAAAATGAAGAATAATTTGCTCTCGCTTTTTTCTAAAAATCAGTTTTAGACAGACAGGAATATGAGAGGATGGTGTTTTGGCTTCCCCTTGTGTTGGAGGTAGCCATCACAGGAATTTCAGTGTGTATTATGTTTGACAGCATTAATATGCTTTGCCAGTAACTTTTTTTTGAGTTGATGCTATCACATCAGAAAGGCAAAATCCACAAATGGGTGAGTGGGAAGCTGTGGTTTTGGTAACAAGGGTTTGAAAATACCTTTTCTATCCTTTAATTACAATTCAGTGCTCATCTTTGTGAGAGACAAGAGCATCATTTTTGTTTGCTCTGTTTAGTTCTGGAGCTTTGTGCCCTCCTCTGACACGGTTTCCTGTGTAAATAATTAAAGCTCAGGTTTTTATCTCCACTCTTTGAAAAGTAAGGTTGTGTTTTTAAAGACAACCTGCAAAAACACTGCAGAATAAAAAAAATGTGCTGTCTTTCCATTCCTTGTTTTTAAACTTTTTTTGCCGAGGTGTTATAACACAGCCTGAATCCAAGATGACAATGTTGCACTTGCATATTAGAAGCCATTTGCCCATGCTTAAAAAAAGAGACAATATTGTGAAGGCAACTCCCAAAATTATGTCTTGTAGAAAGGTTTTTTCAGAGAGGTTCCTAACGTGTGATGGTGATGCTACGTTTTGACTTGTTTGCCAGTCATTTCAGTAATTGCAGCTAAAATGCATCCCTGTGAGTGACTGAGTGTGAAAGAGCTTCCTTTGTTTACTGGAAAATTTTATAAAGTGTTTGCGCTTTATTCAGATGAAAATGAAGCTTGTTTTCCCCAATAGTGTTTCAGTGTTTTTGCTATTCTTGGACAGTGAAGTATCATCAGAAATGAGCACACAACAGGTTTGCTACCACTCTACTGTTAGCCAATAGCTGATTGTTAAACTGTGATGATCCGTTCGGGTGAAATATGAAGTGCATGCGCTGATATCAGGTAATTACACCTGTTACGTAACCCTCTCTCGATGCTTATAACAACTACCTGTCAGTTATAAAAATGAAATTGACTGAAAATGTACTGACATTTTCCACATTGTTAATGAGGTTTCTGTCATTTTGTTCTGTTAGCTGTGGTACTGCTTTGACATGGAAAGATGGAAGATGTGAGGCTGTTGTGGATGATGGGTACAATCTAACATAATTGCGTATGTACCTCCGCTCTGACTCATCGACTCATTGACATATCCACAAGAATTTGAGCAGCGATTGACGTGTGTGCTTTGAACAGTGCAGACAGCTGCTATTGCATTCTAAATGCGCTTTGAACGCTTGAAAGTTCTTATTTCAATTGTATTCTATTTTCAGAATTATTTTCTAAATTAGTGTCCCTCTGAACAAATGCTCCTGCAGATAATCTCTAGCTCTTCTTCAGTTCTGAGGAAGATAAAAGATTTCGTTTTTTTTATCCCAGGTTCTTTAAAAGAGAAACCCAGCTGAATTAGATTTCTTTTTTTACATAAAATGTTTTGAGTACAGTAACTTTCACCAGCCGAGTAGTCTCTCTGCTTAATTGCCCTCAGGAGTTTCTTTTGTACATGCTAAAAAAAAAACAGCAGTCAAAAGCAGGAATTTTACTCACATGGAACGGCAGCATAGTAGCATTGCAGGACCCAGCATATGAATCTGCCCCTTTGCAGATCTCTGACTGTAAAACAAGTGCCATCACACGTCTCTGTTATTCTGGATAGCGTGTGTTTACTATTGGCAATGTACTGTCATCTCCTATACTGCATACAGCAGCAATGCTCTTCTTTTGTACGTGTGGGTGTCTGTGTCTGTGTGTGTGTGTGTGTGTGTGTGTGTGTGAATGTATGTATGCATATATGCATGCATGCACACAGTGGTGTAGTTCACATGGGAGACTATTTCTGACAGTCTCTCTTCGTCATTTTCATGTAACTATTCCACAAAGAGATGCACTCTGTGCTGTATGGCAATAGGACTGTAGAGTGTGACTTCCTGTGCGTATGAATCCAAGCTTTCACCAATTTTACAGCAAATACCTAATATTGAAATGGACTTTCTTATCCATGACTGTGTGCTTTGAGTGTGTGTGTTTGATTGTGTGTCTGTGTGTGCATTTGGCTATATGTGTGCGTGTGTGTGTGTGTATTTGATTGTGTGTGTGTGTGTGCATTGTGTGTGTGTGTATGTATTTGGCTGTGTGCGTGCGTGTGTGTGTGTGTGCGTGTGTGTGTGTGTGTATTTGGCTGTGCTTGCCTACGTGCGGGCATGTGTGTGTGTATTTGGCTGTGCTTGCCTGCGTGTGTGTGTGTGTGTGTATTTGGCTGTGCTTGCCTGCGTGCGCGTGTGTGTATGTGTGTGTGTATTTGGCTGTGCTTGCCTGCGTGTGTGTGTGTGTGTGTGTATTTGGCTGTGCTTGCCTGCGTGCGCGTGTGTGTGTGTGTGTGGCGTGTGCGTGTGTGTGTGTGTGTGTGTGTGTATTTGGCTGTGCTTGCCTGCGTGTGTGTGTATGTATGTGTGTGTGTATTTGGCTGTGATTGCCTGCGTGCGGGCATGGGTGTGGCCACCCAGAAAAATACTTGTGGACAGATTGCTGAGCCATGATTAAACTGCATCCCTAGTGCTGTTTCTAACACTTAAATAATTAATGTAGTCCTGTGACCCCTGCACAGAGAATGTGGAGATGGGTGGGGTTCAAAGGGGATAAATGAAACTTACACACACACGTACACACATACGCACACTCACACACACGCATGCACACAATTATTATTATTATTATTATAGCAAACACAGAACTCACTGGAAACATGGCAAATTAAACACAGCATGATTATACTGATATTTTCGCGTACATGTGCATAAACACACACACGCACACATTTGAAGTTGAAGGTGTGCCAGCCCATTAAGCCCTCTGTGATCTTCTCATTGAAGTTATAGTCTTATTAAACATTAACTTCCTGTTCAGGGACAACTCCAATCAAGTTCAGGGAGTATGACATTAAATCTCTGAGACAGGCCAAAGTGACAGTATCATTGTGTTTCTAATCATCCCTGTGCATACTGTAGGATTATATGTGTCATTGTCTCATATTATCAAATAATATAATATATTAATTTGACTCAGGATTCATATCCTGCTGATTAAAATGTGGTTCACTTTTCTATGATTGATATATAACATTTATTATAGAAAACATGTTTCAATACCACGCTGCCAAAGTACTCTATGTTCATAACACGCAACTCCATACATCTCAGCAGTTGACTGCCAGCACTTAGTTATACATTTTAAGTCTAGGCACTTATATTCATGTATTTTGTACACACTGAACTTATAAAATCATAGGCACATTTCGTGGAGGCCCCTTGGTGATTCACTCACTCTGCCAAACCCCCTTTCTGGAAAGTTCTTTCCCAACAACGAGTTGAAAGTCTTTTCTTTCACAGCAGTATCAGGTCACAGGGGCAATGAATTATGGGAGGTGGGCGGTGTCAGGGACTGAGCACAAAAAGGAAACACTGAAGAAGATCCCATTTGAATTGTCTTTTTCGCCTGCCAAAAAAAGTTAATAACCGTCTGAAATACAAAACAGGCAACAATTCAACTGTGGATTTATATATATTGAAATCCGAGCTCTGGGTACAAAGAGGTTTTTCTGACATTTCACCACATGGCTGGACCCATTTACTGCTACTGTATCAATATAACACGGCCTAAAATTACCTCAATCCTTCATACCTCTGCTCTGCACCCGTGAACAGGAAGTTGAACTTGCGGCACACACCGGCCGGGGAACTGTGGCTTGACACCTTGTGGAGATTGAGCCTTTGTTTGCCTTTAATATCTGTGACTTTTCTGCAGATTCACTGAATGGAAAACATGTGAATGAGGTGAAACATATGTAATGAATGCTACTACTGCGCGCGACTCTGTTTAGAGTCTCAGGTTTGGTCCTGGGGGACCCCTGTGTATGCTCGTTTCCCTTCCAAACAATCTCTTGCCGGATGTTGAACACAGGTGTAGATGTTCTTTCGTAAACTTTTTCTTTAAACTTGTTAACACGTTTGGACAAATTGCACTTTGTCTTTGAATTCTTTGTTATCTATCAAATGGTTCATTGTAGTGGCCATGTTTCCACACTCTCACCAGTTACAAGCCTGTTGACTCACCTCTGTCTTTAATTTGGTGAGTTATTTTTTTATTTTTAACCTCTCCAAGTGTTTTCAGTATAGCACAATGTGAATATACGGGGTGGGAATCACAGAGTAACTCACAATTTAATACTATCATGATACCTAGCCCACGACACAACTGTATCATGATACAGCTGGGTCTGCAACACGCTATATATTGCAAGACAATCATCCACAATACATCACAATATCTGTGCAACTGAAGAAGAAAAAATACCTCCAGAAAGGCAAACTTTTTTTTAAATAGCAGGAATAAATCATACACTGTATTTATTCTCTGCATTTTGGAGTCAGGTCAGTTGCACAACATTTTAGGCAACAGAGATAAAACAACGTAAAACAGTCTTAGCGTTCTAATACAGACACTGAACTGCAACATGTACACCTGTGCCATCAATCAAATGTGAAACAGCCATAATGGAATGGTGCAAACATGCTTCAACTCAGATCTTTTCAATTAGTGCAAATTGTGTTTAACATAAAACTCAAAATGGCTAAATTAACAACTGCGAAATTAAAAAAAAAAAAAATAGCAAATTGCTATGTAAAATCCACATAGAATGTAGACATCTGCAGCTGTCATTTCAGACGACGCATAACACGTAACACTTTATGTCAGATGTATTAGTTAAATCAACACTGAGCTAGCTAGCTAAGCAGTTTGGTGTAAATATGTGGCGTATTTAATTCAATTCAATTTATCAAGTGCCATCACACAGGGGTTCGATCAAACGAAGACTGGTTCGCTACGATTTTGCTAATATAGTATAGCTGCCATTTGGAAGTAAATGGAGTAGATGGCTAGCTAGGTATCCAAAATATAAAATATATTGTGAGACCACTTTGACCCAAGATCAAACTGTACTGAAGTTATGAGAGTGACAGACAACCTTGACTAGAATGAGCGGGATTCGAATTAGTGTCTGGTTGTTAGGTAGCATCTACGGTTTGTGGTATTTGCAAAAATATCAAAGTAATGTTTCCATTGTATTAAAAAATGTTTATAACGGGATGCCAGTGGTCGTCTTCAGATTCGTCTGACCCTCGTGTGTTGCTGGGGAAACTGCTCTAAGAATAAGTGTTATAATGGGATAATCAATGACGAGACGTTGTGATTTTAATGGACTTGTAGTGTGTAGAGGGTGGTTCTTTGCCTCCACATTATGCAATAAAATAACATAAAAATAACATGTAGTATAAAATATACCATATATTTAGATGAAATATTGGTACTTGGCCCCACTGTAACCATACTGTATCACAGATAAAGAATTTCAATACTGTACTTTTCAATTTATATCCTCCAACAGCAGTACTCAGAAAGAAACTCTATGCTTCAATGGATCCCTGTAGAGGTTGGTCCTGCCTGATGTTTCGTTATTATTCTGTTCTGTCAGTAATTACTTCTCTTCCAATCTGAATAAGTGAAATGCATACAGAGAAGATGACTGCTAGTAGCCCCTATTTGATTGGAATGTTATGGAATCATGAATCAACAAGTGAATTCCTGAGTCCTCTGACCTGCGTTCAACATATTTAGGGGAACAAGGTAGGGGGGTTTTAAGACAATTTCATACTGTTGCTTTTCAAATTTTTATATCACTCCAAAACAGCAGTACTGCAGAAAGAAACTCTGCTTACTAATTGATCCCCATGTGGTGAGGAGGTTGGTTCCTGCCATGATTCTTTCTGTTGTATTATTCTGTCTCTGTCTGTTACTCTCTTCTCTTCCCATATCTGAATAAAGTGAAATGCATACAGAGGATGGACTGACTGCTGAAGTAGGCCCCCTATTTTTATGTGGAATGTTATGGGAATCATGAAGTCCATTGAGCCCTCTGACCTGCGTTCAACATATTTAGGGGGAGGCGGGGGGGGGGGGTGTAGAATGCAGCTTCGTTGGTTGAGTTTTGTAGTCACGTAGAACGATTCTTCCATTGTCCTGAATGGGCGAGGAAAAATTTGTTTTATTGGGGTGGGGGGGGGGGGGTTGCTGTGACCAAATTATTCTTCAGTATAATTACTGGCAAGCTCTACAGAGTGAGTGGCCCTTCTTTTGGTAGAGCTCTTTAGCATATACAGCCATGGCTTTGAGACCCAAACCCAGTCACCTGCCTAAAAGGATCTGATGAGCTTTCTGCTAAGGGGATTTAAAATTTTAATCCTCCATCTTTTGAATCTGGATAACCATGAATTTCACACGGAAGGTAAAGCCCCCCCACCCCCACCGCCACCCCCCACGCCCCGCCCTTTTCTTTTTTTCGTCACTACAGCTCGCTTCAATGCACAAAAGACTTGAACCTCCTTTTCTGCACGAAGGCTCAACTCATGAGTGAATTCTGTTGCACTTTCCAACTGTCAGAGCACCCCGAACGCAGTTGGGGCAAATTAATGTGGGTGTCCAAGTACAAAAGTGCAAAACTTTAGAGAGTACAGTTACTTCAAAAACTGCCCTTTGTACTTTTGCAGTTTTAACGTCATAACTTCCAAAGTATTTATGTTTACCAAAGCATACAGTTTTATTAAATTGTGTACAGTACTGTGCCAAAGTCTTAGGCACCCTAGATTTTTAAATATAATATATAGTATATATTTAGTCTTAGATGTTTATTTTTTGTTTTCTGCATTAGTGTGTCAGTAGAAAAGAGCAAATTTGAGATTTCCAAACATGAATTTTCCAAAAAATGAAATTTTACAGATACATTTTTGTATTTTGTTAAATAAAGTAATATTTTAAGTAATAGACTACTTTTCAGATAAAAATTTGATCAAGGGTCTCTGGGATTACCTGGAGAGCCAGAAGCAAGCAAAACAGCCAAAATCTGCTGAAGAACTGTGGCAAGTTCTCCAAAATGCTTGGAACAACCTACCAGCCGATTTTCTTATAAAACTGCCGGACAGTGTACCTAAGAGGATTGATGTAGTTTTAAAGACGAAGGGTGGTCACATCAAACATTGATTTTATTTAATTTTTAACTATTTACTACTCTTTATATTATTTTTTCAATATTTGTGACCTTTTCATTTAATTATTTTTGAAAGCATCTTACCTGTACAGCATTTTTTTTTTACAGGCGCCTTTTCCACAGTACTGTACATGCATGTTACATTTTCAGATATCTGCGTATTGGAGCAGTACAGAGAGTAGGGCAGATGCATGGCCTGCTCTCTCCCTCTGACCATCCATTCACTTATTCTACCAACTCACTGTATCTGTACTTGACAAAATATTGTATGATTTTTTTAAATCTATTGGATCTTGTGATATCTTCAGAAATGATCAGATAAAAATACAGGATGACGAGTGATTTATTTATCCATTTCTATAATTGGCTCCATCTTTCCGTCACTGTATCATTGGAAGGTATTTTGCTTTAATTAAATCACCATATCACCCCACATGACATCCACACAGCATGCATGGTGTCAAAGGATTGTATGTGCAATTATGGAACTTATATGAGTTTTGATGAATAAAACAAGCAAAGCTTTAAGTCTAAGTTTGCCTCTTAGCCATATCACAACTTTTTTTTTTTCGCACATAGCCTGTTAATTGGGTTCACAGAAAAGTCAATGTGACAAATCTCAACTGTTAAAGTGTGCGCACAGCAGATTTAAATATATATATAAATCTTGTGACATCTTCAGAAATGCAATTTCAGATGCAATATGTGTAGGTTGTTGCACTTTTGTAAGTCTCTTTGACTAGCAGACCATGGATGAACTCCTTCAGGTGCTTTAGAGCGGCTGATTTTCAGTCTACAGTTAAATATGGATTTTAAATATGGGACCTCACTTTACTTCTGCATTTCAGACAGACAAAGACAAAGATGAGTAATTTTAGTTGTCCCCATCGGTCGCGCTAAAGAATGTATCCATACGTGTTTTTTGGTTTGAGTTGATCCAGTACTTTACACATTTAATTGTGTTTTTAGGAAAAGAAATGCAACAAATGAGAAGGCTGACTTTTTAGAATTTCTGAAAACCTAAAACTCACATAAAAAATGCAACAGAAGTTTTTTATATTTTCACATTTGTACAGGTTACACTCTTTTCCAATAAGCATGTGTCTACAAATCTTTTCACAGACTATGCTTTTTTGACACCACCACCCATGCTGATTGGTTGAGACACTGAGCTGTAATTCTGTAGCCTCTGATGTTATATTCAGTTTAATGCTGCCACCCAGGAAGCAAAGCTTTTGAGCACATTAGCATGACTCCATGACCAGGCCAGCCATATAGCTACAGTCGAAGTCAAACCAAGAAAAGACATGCCGATTTCATACTCTAATTATTTGCTGTCACCTGCACGTTGTCTATTCAAGTTCCCTTTAAGAAAGTAGCAAACTCTCTATCAGATCATATTCACATTAGATGTGTTTCACTAAGAGCTGCCATGCAAAAAAGTAGTATTTGCCATTGCTTGACCCAGTAATCCCCGTAAGCCTGTAACCTCCCATGTGCTTCTGTGTAAAGTATGGAAAATATATCTCATAAAATCTGAAGCCTCACTGATGAAGCCAAAACTGTGATTTAAAAAAAAGACAGAACTTGTTTAAATCAGTTTGAAAGTTATAGGGATAATTAGGATTTTTTGACATCTAGCCCTATTTTTGATGTTTTTGATTGACAGATGACATTTTCAAGTCAGTCCAGCTTGTTTACTGGGCACAATTCTCAGTAGATGTTGCTGTGCACCGCAGAGTGATACAAAAAAAAAAAAAACTCAATGAAATATGATTAAATGAATGGCTCAATCCCAATTACAAACTGCTATGTGATTCAGTTCGCTGAAGACGCACTGTGTAGTATGTGTAAGTGATTTTGGCCATTATAACTTGTGGCTCACTAGCAGGAGCTGCATGTATGATGCAAAGGCTGGACTGACATGAAAAAGTCCTCTATCAATGGCCAACATCACGGGTGCATCGCAAAACAGGGCGAGATATGACAATTTCCAAAGCTCTCCCTTTAAGGACACGGTGCAATGCAGTTCGGTTGAATCTGGTCCATAGTGGACATTAGTATGCCGCAGGAAGTTTTAACTAGAGGGGCATTTCGCATTTCAGGGCACTGTGCAGCATGCATGACTGATTCAATTTCCGAGTAATAAAATCAGAAGATCAGCGGACAGGCTACATGCAGAAATGTGAAACAGGTCCGAGAGGTCAGCGGGAAAACATCTCGGGTCTCACGGTTCTCGTGTCAGCATGGGGAACCTGTGTTGTAATTATGCATATTGCACAAGCATATTTTATGTTAAGTGTGGCTGGTTTAAAAATAATTTTTTTTTAAAAACGTTAAAAAAATGCATGCTTCAAAGATCTGTTCTGAGCAATTCCTCACCAGCTGACACTTCCGTACGTGTACGTGTAGAGCTAATTTCCGCTAATGTCTGTACCTCCTCTGTCGCTTATTCGTGAAGTCAAACTGCATCTTTAAAAAATCTTCTGTCAGAAGTTGTCTTGCATCCCCACGCCACATCCTCCTCTCCCTGCCCCCGGGACACAAAGGGACACTAAGACCCCAGTATCTTTATTTTTTACTCCTTTTTATTTATATAGTTCTACATAGTGCTTTCATGTGTGTACAGATGTATAAGCATTCTCTCTTTTCTTATCCAGGCCCTTTGTATCAGCTGACTCTTGTCAGTTTTATTTTCTCAGCTGGAATTCTTCTTTTTTGCTTAAACTGTTCCTAAGCTTGACTTTAGAGCACTTAGAAACCTGGAGTGCAAGTGTGGGGAAAAAAAAGAAATGCCGCTCACATTTCACACAGCCAGTACACTTTATGGCACTCATGTATATATATATATATATATATATATGTAGTGTGTGTGTGCGTGCATGCGTGCACAGTTTAACTCAAATCTGTGGGTGGGTCTTCCTCAAGACGATAGTAGAGGATTACATTTTGTATGAACTAAAACTCTTTTATTATTCCAGTTTTAATGTTCAAGACATTTGAATACTAGCCATCATTATGTCCTGTGGTTGATTTCTACTCAAAATATCCTGCGTAGCTCCCTGCCACAACACATACACACACATACACAGAGCTCAGGTTTCCATTGCAAGAATTCAAGAATCTGACATGACAGGAAGAATTAATACCTGTAGCTTCATGAAACCTTGAAAATAAAATGATAATTTTAGCTGGTTTTATACCTCTGGTGTATGCTTTTATAAACATTATGCAGTGATGGGAAAACCCTGCATCACAGCTGTTCCCCTACTTGGCTTGTAACTTCAGCACTGTGTCCACATTTGAACGAAATCTGAAACCAGGGGTTTGCCATTGATCCTGTCCTCTTCAACATATCCTCCAACCACAGAAGGCATTCGACAACCTTTCTGATTAAGGAACAAATTGATTTTCTCTGACTTTGCTTTTCTTATTTTTGTTTGGTCTTGGGACACCATGCCCTTCCCCTCTCTTAAAGTTCTGATTGTTGTTATTCCAGCTGTTGCTGTGAAAATCTCTGAACTCTCTGTCTCCAGAAGATTGTTTTTCCAGCTGCTCCCCAGGGCTTATGGGGTCCTGGACAGACGAGCTTTGGAATGCTCTTACACATCTACCACTGGCTCCACTTTTGGGCCAAGGGATAGTGTCAATCATGTTCACAGGGACCCAGGGTTGTGGGTCGTGGGTTGTGTGGATTGTCCATTCATGTCAAGCATTTTTTTCAGGGGCTGCTGGATGGCTCTTCTTGACGGGCCACATTACCTACTATCTCTTAAGGCCCTGTTCTACTCCATTGATGGCGCCCCATGGTCTGGTACCTGTTAAGGCACTACTCTAGTGCATGGATGGGCCCCACAGTCTGGTCTGGTGTCTGTTAAGGGGCATCAGCGCGCATCACTTTTGGTCCAATGTTTTAGTGCCATCAACGCCCTTTAGGCTGGTGAGTGGGTGGAATTGTAAGTGACTTTGATCTTTTCATGTCATCAGGATTTCTTGCCTGTCTTGGGTAGGTTCAGATGCTGCTGAAAAATAACGTTTCTCTTCAGTTCTTGCCACGGTCACTTTGCCATCATTCACTTAAAGCAGGGATCTCAAACTCACATCATGGAGGGCCGCTGTTTCTGCTGCTTTTTCCATTTGTTCCCTCACTTAAGTGCTTAATCTAAGCCGCTGATTGGCTAACGAGTCAGCACACCTTGTTGCAGAGGCCTCGACTGGCTGCTGATTTGTAAGGAAATGACAAAAACCAGATGAGGCTGCGACCCTCCAGGACTGGAGTTTGAGAAACCTGGCGTAAAAGTGCAAAAGATGTTCCTTTCAAACCGCCTTGGGGGGCTGTTATCCCCCTCGTTAGACACCTTTGCATGTGACAGTGAAGCTCCTGCATCTGAAGCTGCTGTGTTTTATGTGGGGCAGCTCAGTTCTTTTCACACGCGCACGCGTCAGATGTGTCGGGCTCAGCTGGGGGGGTTTCTTTACCTAAATGTGTTCCCAATAGGCTGCAGTAGAGCGGCCCTTCATTACGACCCCTCGTTGCGTTGCCTGGGATTCGCGATTCTAAAGGCATGAAAGTTGATCGTCGGAGTGTGAGCGTGCGGAGTCGTTACACTGCCGGGAGATTAGCTTTCCCCCGCTGCACTTTGATTACCGGGCTGTTTTCAAAACACGGTGAACTTTGCTTTTAAATCTTAAACTCCTCTGCCATATTTCATTTCGATTTCCCCTGCCCTATATAGGAGACGAAGAAGGAAAAAAAAGTCTTTTCAGGGGGAAAAAAATGAATTCTTTTACAAGCGACTGATTTCTAAAAGGTGACAATTTTTTTCATCTTTTGGTCTTTTTCTACGAACAAACGGTTTTGAGCGAGCGAGTCTCAGGATAACAGTTTTTGTGCTTTGTCAGTTCCATTTCAACACAAGCTTTAAGGAATGAAAGAAATTACGTAAATGATGGAAAGTAAAAATATTTCAATGAAATGGTGACTTATTTTTATTTTTATAATTTTTTAGTTTTACTGACGTGGCCACCGCTTGCTCATTCCATGCTAATGGACATGCTAGCTCCAGCTAACCTACAAGTCAAACAAAACAGAACATTCCTGTTGCCATAGTGACTGTTGACGAGAACATACCATTGACCAAATTGGGTGGGGGTGTGGGGGGACAGACAGACATTCCACCATATGTTTGAAGTCCACACGTAGCTGGAGCATGTGCACTGTACTGCGCTCAACTGTCAATCAATGATCACCAACTTGCACTGGCTGTCAAACTCAAGTCCTGTGGGGCCGCAGAGACTGCAGGTTTTATGGGGGTTCCTTTCAATCAGCATATTTGAGCTAAAGTTTATGGATTCTTTTAGCCAATCTGTGAAGAAAATCAAATGCTGAAGCTTGTGGAAAAGCGACGTTAGCAGATCGCTGCAGGACTGGAGCATGACACTCCTGTCCCACAGGTGACTACAGACCAGCAACTGCAGGAATTGGCTTGTGCCCAGGGTGAGTGCCTGCTGTACCCACAGAACCACCCCGGTTCGGCTTCATTTATTTTTAGGAAACTTGTTAGTATTCTTTTTAAAACTCTCAAATGATAAATTTTGCATGCAAGACGCTAATTTCCTGATGCAGTGAAAATAGCATCTCTATTTACTAGCTCTGATCGTGATTCTGTCTTGCTTGTGGTTTATGATGAGTACAGCATGTAACTACCCGGTGAGTGCCTGCGTGCGAGTGTGTGCGTGTGTGTATGCGTGTGTGTTTGTGTGTGTGCGTGCGCGTGCATGCATGCATGCATGCATGTGCACACGTGTGTGTGCATGTGTGATCAGCTTAAATTATGAACAGAAAATTTTAAAACTCAATTTGAAAACAACTCATGAAACATTTACTAGTACAGTACGTTACAATTATCCGAGGTAAGAATCTAGTTATAGTTGATCCTTTTTTGTCTTTGGTCCTGCTGTGCATTGCACTTTGTGCCTGGCTATTCCTGTGTACATGTGGCCTTCAATAATAAAGATTACAGCAACAAATAGAGGGACTTCTCCCATACCCTCTAAAATTACTTTCTATATAGAATTATCCCTGTAGTGTTCTCTCCAATATCCACCTCTTTACAGAGAGAGATTGGTACTGACCTCCCAGTTCAGCAATGCTGTTAATTAGTCGGTGTCTTTTTTCAGTTAATGCTGCAGATGTGGCAGAATTCTCTTTACTCAGAACTGAGATAAGAGATAAATCCAAGCAGGTTAATTCAATGATGGTTCAAGCAGGTCTTCAGACTTGAGAAAAGGAAAAACCAAAAAGATTAAATTAGATTTGTTGTAATGAGAAGGGAGGGTTCCAAGGAATTTGTAGTGGACCCCAACATAAGTTCTGCTTGGCATGAATTCAAAAGGAGTGTGTGCCAACCCAACTACCTAAACTGTGCACAAACACACACACACACACACACACACACACACACACACACACACACACCACACAGCACACACACACACACACACACACACACTGTCCACTGGCCCTACCCTTCACACACCATTGTCTGTCAGGAGGAGGGAGAGAAGGAAGAGCAGATTTGCATGGTTGAGAGACCTTCCAAAGGGCAGTGTTTGCATTTGTCTGCGGTGAAAAAAAGGAGATTGAAATGACCCAGTCTCTCCCACTGTGTAAATTTCACCATGGTTCCCGTAAACAAAATTACAGCCAACAAACAATTTTTTTATGTTTGTTGGGGGAAAAAAACCTTCTTGCTTTTTTGTGTTCTTAGATTAGATTCCTGGCATCTAAGGGATTCTGGCTGTGTTTTCAGTTCGGTTTTAGAATTTTTACGAGCTGGTACTGACAAATGTGGCATTATTAAACTCCTTGACTTTAGAATCATTCAAAGTCAACTCCTTTAAAAATCACCATTTATTCAAACCATTTGTGTTTGTCAACGGTTTCTTGTATTCCAATGTTTTTATTTATTTTTTACTTTGGTTTGTTTTTGGCTGCAAATGGCGGGAACCATTCTGCAAGTATCCCCTGTCACTGTCCATCAAACCTCCTGCAGTAATTATGCCTGACCACTAGAGGCACTGATATGCCAAAATCCTTGTTTTTATGAAACTGAACATTGTGTATCGTATCATTTTGCATGTCATGCAGAAGTGCCTAGGGTGTTGTCATTATGCTGTGGTCGCAAGTCTCATCTCAGATAATCAAGAGCAAACAACACGAACATGACATTTGGCACAACCGGGGCCATGTGTGACCCCTTCTTTTCAAACAGGCAGAAATGTTCTGGAAATGACAGTGCTGTAGGGGATGTAACTAATGAGCACGCAACTAATCTCCTGACCCCACCCCCCGCCCCCAACTCATCATAAGATTTGTTTCAAATGCATGCAATGCTCTAGCTGTTGAATGAGGTGTGCTTTGTTAGGGCTGGATTGAAAACCTACAGGACGGTAGATCTCCAGAAACAGGGTTGGACTGCTCTGCACTGCACCATACAGTGAATGACTTGACAGTGTAAGACAGATAAGAAGCCATAAACTGTCCCCCCATGCATAGTCCTTATGATGATGATGGTGAGATCAAAGTTAATCACCTCCATTTCAGTCCAAGAAATGCACTGAAATACTGTATTTTTTTCATTTATGAATTTATTAATAGAGCCCAACAATTGATAGATGACTAACTAACTAAGATTTAGAATATTTGTTGATGTAAATGCAGAAACCCAAGCAAACGAAAGACTGTGTTTCAACAAAGTCAATTTTTTTTACACTTTTAAAGAAAATTCATGATTCTAAAAAATAATGAAGTCATATTTCATGGAATAATCAAAAGCTTAATATGATCCCAACCAATCGTGTGTTGGGCTGGCTGCCAAGAGGTTCAAAATATCAGGCGTTTCATAAATGCATGCATATAGTCTCAGGATGAATCGGTACGGTCAACAACCATTCAGGAGCCATTTGAGTTTCCAGCTATCTCAAGGCAGGCTCATTAGCTGCCCGTCTAATATGTCACGGTGGTACGTAAGAAGGTATTAACAAAGGCCGTAAAACTGAAGGAACTCTTCCGCCAATTATCAGACCACTTTAAATCCGATAAGGATCTTTTCATTTCATAATTTATGTCCCCATTTATGAGCTAATGAGGACTACCTCAGGAGCAGGGAGCAGAGCTGCCAATAATCGGTGCCAAAGTCTTAACGAGTAGATTGGGGCGGAATATGAGTGATGTGGTTCGCGGCGTCTCCTCCATCGCCAGCTGAGGCCGCTTTGCAAATTTTTATCACTCCGGGACCGTAGCTCTCATTTAAACAGGCAATTGAAGCGGGCAGGCGTCAAACTCGGGGTCCTTTTTGAGCCTTTCGCTGATAAGCGCCGTTCGCAAAAATGAGCGTCATGTCATCGTGTGCCACAGCGTGCCAATTCTCTGAACAAAAGAAACGAACAGTCAGTGTCAGCTGTAGTGCGGTGGTAGTGTGGAAGGCTGTCGCCTCTGCGTGTCTTGGTAGTCACGTCTGAAACTGCGACGGGTTTGTGCGGCGTGACTGTTGCTGTTACTCTCCTCCACGGCCCCTTGCTGTGCTGTGGCCTCGAAAATGAAAGTGTGAGGTCATCGGTCATGGTACCCGGGCATGTGTTCTGAATCAGGGAAGCCTTCTGTACACCCACCAGGGGCGTCGAAGTGGAGATGGGGGGAGTAGTGGAGTTGACTACCCCGGGCCCCTAGGTGAAGGGGGGCCAGCAAAGGCCCGGTCTGAAAAGATTGCTTTTGGAATGAGGGCATTGCATTTTCACAGGC
This sequence comes from Anguilla rostrata, assembly GCF_018555375.3. Taxonomy (NCBI): domain Eukaryota; kingdom Metazoa; phylum Chordata; class Actinopteri; order Anguilliformes; family Anguillidae; genus Anguilla; species Anguilla rostrata. The sequence goes on along the minus strand of NC_057944.1, from coordinate 31,706,907 downwards.
GCAGAATTGTGTGCTGCTGCCCACGCTCAGACTTGGGTCAAATACTTATTAATAATTCCGTCCCTTCAGATACTAGTCAGTTTCCCTGCAGATTCCTATAATTTTAAATGGCTATTTGTAAAGTATATTTGAAAAAAATAAAATAAAAAACATGAAAATGTGGTCAAATTTTATGGTTCAATTTGCAATGCAAGGCACTTGACCAGAGAAGAAAACTAAGGAGCTACATATGCTAACAGATGCATTATTGCAGAACCCATTGCTCTTTCAGTCGCTAGTGTGTTTCTATCATATAAGTGCAAAAGGTCTTTTAGTTTATCCCTACTCGAATGGCTTGGATTGTAGATCACATACCAAAGATTTAACCATGTTTTCACAAATGTGTTACCATCTTATCAACTCCTTTTTGTGTATTTTATCAACCGTTGTCTGCTTACATAGTATCATTTTGTTGATTTTCAGGGATCTGCAGCAATGTTATGAGATTACCCACATGTGAAGAGTTAAAGCGTTTAAAACGCATGAGTGATCACAAGCCTGTTCTGCATGTGGGAAACAGCTGCACTGTGTGTGTGTGTGTGTGTGTGTGTGTGTGTGTGTGTGTTAAAGGTCTCTCTATTCCTCACAGCACCCACAGAATGTGTGGCTGGGTTTGTTTTGTTTTTGTTTTTTGTTTTTTTGCACCTTTTCGTTACCTTCTGAATGCTGTTTTTTATGCTACCAAATATAAATACCATGTTCTTAAAATACCTTACCAAGTATAACCCAATATAACCTTAGATTAGCCAGAATAACCCTACTTTGTTCCTCAAATGTTAACGATCCCTCTACACTGCAGTTGCGAACTGTCAAAACCTGCCAGTTGCTCTCTACAGCCACATTAGCTGGGCGTAAACAAAGCAGCAGTGTGGAGATAAATGCATTCAAACAAACTGCTGTGTCCCAGGTTGCTAGCTGTGTGCCTACTGATAGGATCGAGCTCATCTGTTGGGTTGGTGGCATATGAGTTCCTGTTACCGCATTACATCCAGACATTAACTTCCCACTGAGAAGCTGTGGTTTTTCAGCCATGTTGTGGCAATTTTAGTGGTTTATGAGGAATCCTGTTCATTTGTCCCAAAGAGAATCCCATTTATGACCGTTCAATCATGTACCATGTAGTTTCAATGAATCATCGCGTACCGTATAACTGATCGGCTGGCGATACTTCAGTTTGGACAAAGATCAGTTACATTCGCCTATATTGCTTTCATTATTTTTTCCATTTAATTGCCAGTCCTTAATGACCAAGTGACTTTGATGATTTGCTTTTTGAATTTTTTTTTTTCCATGCCTTTAACATATTTGTTCAGATCAAAAACCATCTTTTTTTGTTTTAATGAACATAGGTAAATATTATTACCTGCAATTATGCCTTTTTCCATGGTTACTCTGTAATTTTTCATTAAGTGTAAACATATGAAAAGGCCAGACTGTCAATCAAAGTGAGGAAAAAAACTGAATGGTATACTGTTGAGATATAAACCACATATAGAGCCAGCCCCAAAAGATGACCAAATCAACCCTACACAATCAACACCTGACTTATCGAGTCCACTTTGCACAAAGGCTATACGCTACTGTATCTCTCCCAAAAAACAAAAAACTATTCCAAGTGGACTTCATGGAAGAGCCCGCCGAAATATTTTGCAATCCAGTCTCTGAAAAGCGTATGCTTTCTGGGAAGATGATACATATGCAGAACAATCAGAGTTGATTACTGTGGGATTGGCTGTGCCCCTCGCGGGCATTTTAAAACGGTGCATTCCAACGAACTGAGGCAGTCAAATTATGGATTAAGGATGCTAGCCCTGTGACAGGTTGTTGGATTCTCCAGTTATTTGAATTAGCAACTCCATGACACATAGCAGAAAGACTAATCCCTCGTGGGAGAAGACTGATAACTGCACTCTCTCCTTTAGCGGAGACGGCTGGCGCTGAATATGAAATACTGTCATCGGAATTACCGCTAGCGACAGTGCTACCAGGAAGCAGGCAGACGATGGATCATTTATTTTCAAGAGCATAACAGTATCATTATATGAAAATACAAAAGGACAAACTATTCCAAATGAATAAAGTACAGTTTACGGCACCACCACACACAACAAATTACTTTATCTTAAAATAGATAAATACCTCTTGGCTTGGAAGTGCATGTGTATGGAGATGTGTTTTCATGCATCTCTGAATGCCTCTAAGAGCAAATGTGGCCTTTTGTTTGAGAGAGAATGTGTTGACTATAATTATAGTTACACAAACAGCGAGAAGGTAGATCCCACCCTTAGTCATGCCTAGCTTAACAAGCAGTCGTACCATACTTTTATCTGTACAAAACCTGAAATATATTTCAGTGGACTCAATACCCCCCCCCCCCCCCGGGTTTGCAATTCTACTGGATATTCACCATAATATATTTGCCCCTCCCCCTCCCCACTCCCCTCCCTGCTTCCACAGACCAAAAATTGTAATTGGCAGTTTGCCTATGCCATCGCGAAAAACACCTGCGCTCTGTGCGAAGGAGGGAATAATGTTGTGTGGGATATTCATACGTCCTTTACATAACTGTCTAACTGTTTTACATTGGTAACCGTTACTAATGTGCAACTAACTGTTTACTGATAGCTTATTGACGGTGTATAATTAAGTAGGAATGATTAATAAACGGTTTGTAAGCTGTTTATTGACGGCTTATGAATGCTTTGTTATTATACAGTGTTACCTTTACATTATTATGAAAAGAAGGGGCTGTTCACATGAACGTATTTTGTTGGAGGGCTTTTCTAAAATCATACAATAGTCTTAATTTGCTGCTTGGGCCACCACAGCTCACTTGCATCATATTTCAACAACAGACGTGAAATGAGAGATGACCGACTCCTTATACGGAGATGTTTTTTTGAGATCTTTTTGTAATGCAGTAGTGTGTAATGTTTGGCTCACCACAGCATCATGTTACTACATAAAAAGTGAAACGGGAGAGGATGAGAGATCTGTAGCAAATGCATCGGTTTCGTATGCAGGCCTCTAAAGTGGTATACAGGCACATTCCCTCTTTCACTCGCATGCACCGAAACACACGCACACTCACACACACACTCACACACACACACACACACACACACACACTACACACACAATACACACACGCACACGCATCAATCACACACACTACGGCCACATATCACACACCACACACATATGCACACGCATACACACCTCACTCACATCCACAACATACACACTACACACACGCACACTCACACACATACACAGCACCATATCACACGTCTACACTCACTCACAACACACGACATCACATCACACACACACACACACCACGCACATATCACACGCACACACACTACACACACTAACACCCACACACAACACATGCACATACACACACACACACACACACTCAAACACACGCACACACAAACCCACACAATCCGTTCTAAGTCTTCAGAAAAGGCTGGAGGGAAAAGGGTGAATCTCGGATCATGTCGGCCTAAATAACTGACAAGATTTGTTCTAGATGTCAGTTTCCTGGCTCTTTACTAGATGGAGGATTTGCTGATCTTCTGTGCGATAGCTGCCCTTGCTGTGCGGGGCTTTTGGTTCTGTCATTGTGCAGTCATTATTGGCATTGTGCCTGCAGAAGATGGCTGATTGCCCTATGGTTGTTTTTCTTTGTCGAAGAGACCCAACTGACAGCAAATAGGAATGTGGTAATACCACATCGAGAAAAGATGTTCTTGGGAAATGGATTTTAACGTAATGTATTTGAACTGAAAATATCACTTGTATTTATTTGTTAGCAACACACTACAAGTATCCTTGCTTTAATTCACTGCCTTATGGTAATAGCATATACTGTAAGCGATGACAGTAATGGCATACATTTGAAATGAGTGCATTTGAATGCTCGTGTGGTGTTTATGAAGGTTCATATGGGGGTTATTAAGGCTTTTCGCAGCTCTCGGGTAGCGTCCTTCAAGCCAAAAGTACCCGTGATGTAAAATTGCTTGTTGTTCAGGTGCGGCCCGGTGCTCTCAAGGCGTAATTCAGAATGAACACAGCTCTCCTCCTGCTTTTACACGCCGTCCATGCAATCTCACACATCATCTTCTGATCCGCCGACATGGCAAACAGGGGGGCAGGAAATCCATTAGAGAAATGAAACGCTACTCGGAAAGCAATGGCCCGGTGGACCGATGTACGGTGCGGTACTCGATGTGCCCCAGAAACAGCCGTGGAGTCAGAGGCACGTGCTGTGCACTCCTTCAAAGTCTCATTTTCATTCAATTTGCAGAGACATTACACAGCTTGCCTACAAAAGCGGGCGTGTCGTTCACACCAATAACAGTCTGGAACCGATCTGAGCTTTCACTACGTGTAAGCAGAGCCTCCCCGGATACCCTGAGCATCCTTTCCCCTTTTTCACTGCAAATCCTTCCGAAATTCATTTAGAAAATCCATCTCTTCTCTCATCTGAGCAACAAACATTTGCATTGATAATTACCACTGTTCAGTGGTACTGGATTACATGTGATCTTGAGCAGCCTGATCTTAGATTACAAAGAGCAAGTAAGTAACTAATCTTCTAAGAATACTTTTTAAAAAAAATCTGTATAGTTTGATTTGTTACTTCTCTACAAGATTACATTTTGGATTTCCTCAACGTACAATGGAGGCCTGCACACACACACACACACACACACATGCATCGGTGAAGAGGATGAGGAGGAGGTGTGTGATTTTGTAGCTGCACAAAAAAGAAAATAAGCCACAAACACGGATGAATGTTAAAACTCAAAACAGGTTCGCGCACGTAGAATCACATCTGGCTGTTACGGTATCGCTTTGTTTTTCCGTTTTTTTTTTTTTTTTCCTCTCCCCCCCGATTCATTTCTTACTGGCGCTTCAGAAGAATACGGCAGAGAGTAGCGGACGACCCGGGGTTGGCTTGCCCGGAGCCGAAACCCGAACCCTCAACCTGCCAAAGAGGCGTGGTGTCAAGCAGCCCGGGGGGGTTGGGCGCTAACCTGCAGCCATTACGGCTCTCTGTTTGAGCCGCATGTGACGTGATCTCGCTGAGAGACCCCTGCTGTGCAGGAGGACGTTAGCGGGCGAGCGTAGCCGGATGTATCGGCGGCAGTGGTAATGTGGAGATATCGCTGGGAGGACGTGATGGGGAACTCTGCCATATAACGAGCGTGTGCTCACGTCTTCTTCGGTGCTGCGGCCTGCGGGCGTGCTTCCTGACACGAACGCTGACCCCGGTGACACGCTTCCCTCTCCGTATACGAAGCGGAGGGAGTCATCCGCTTGTTCCCGCCGCACGCGGAAGAAGCTATCCCATGATCCCTTGCAGCGCTTTTACTTCAAGCCTTTGTTCAGGCCCTCCAGGATTTCGTGCTTTTGCGATTGCAAAAAACGAACACAAACGCGACCTATCCTCGGAATAATTGTGATGTCTTGCGGAAGATTGTTTACAATAAAAACCTATCACAATTCTTTCAGAATGGTCCCATCCAGAGTCTTTACTGTAGAGCATTTCTCAAGTAAATGTGTATCCACAAACACACACAACACTTCTGACATAATAGATCAGTATTTAAATTTTTGTTGACCAGAGTATTTTGTTTGCATATTATTAAGGGCAACAGCTTCAGTTTTGTCAGTTCATTTTACCACCATTAGTTGAATTAATGGCATGTTCAACAAGGAAAAAAACTATGCAATTTTGTTCCGCTGACTGGCAAATTTCACTCATTCCTGCAACACTGAAAACAGTATCTCACATTTCTAAAAATAGTGCTGCAAATTTAGCCACTTTGGGCCACAATAATCACAAATAAAACCCCATGAAATCCTGGTGGGACTGTTGGCTGTTTTTCTTTGGGATGATTTTCCTAATATCCCCCCTGCCCCTGAAGCTAATTATGTGAATCAAGCAAAGTGCAGTTTGCAAGGCTGAAATCTATTAATGTGGGCTTTCATGGATAAGCATGTTGCGACATTCAAACTGTACAGTAAGTGCTATAGCTGGTTTTACAGAGCTCTGCACAGTTCGCATAATGGTATTATAACTGCCCTGGAACCACCATAAGCGGTCCCCAGCCATACTGAATTGGTCTGGTCCAGTGTCAGAACCCCAGAGAAGAACATTCACCCCAACTGCAGCGAAGAAAAAAAATTATTCTTCATAAGACACAAATTTCATGACAGCCTTAAATCTGCTACGACACAGTCATCTTCGGCTTAGAGCAAACACGAATCTGGCGGTGGGGGGGGGGAAGTGCACACATGATTTACACCATCTAGAGCAGCACACTCTGCACACAAAGCTGCAGCACCGCACACAGTCTCGCCCCCAGCACACAGGGGTGGGCTACATTTCATTTCACCCCCTTTTACAACGTACGTGAAAAAGGAGCCCGCCGCACCCCCCTTTCGGTGAGGCCGACTGAACAGCCTGTTAAAATAGCACCAACACACGTCCATGAGACAAAGGACTAGACCGATATCTTTCATACATGTTAAAAATATCCCACTGCCTTTTTCACTGACGAGACCCCGGGAAGGGGGGATGGTGCGGGTGGGGTTTAGGTAGAGGGTTGGTTTAAGGTCCACCTTTCCAGGATGGGGAGCACGGACACACCTGAGACGCTCACGAGAGCTGGCAGGTGACTAATTAGCTGGCGAGCGGCACTAAGAATGTCATAAGGTCACTCTGCATGAGTCACTCTGAGCTGTCTCACTCTGTACTGCACATTCCCCCTCTCTATCTACCAGTCTTCATCGCCAGACAAACCCTAAACCGGTGGTCTCCAACCCTGGTCCTGGAGAGCTACAGGGTCTTCTGGTTTTCATAGTGATTCTGCACTTCATGAATCAATTACAGCAGTTGATTACACAGTTAACTCAACTCACCTGGTGTCTTGGGTCTCAATCGGGTGCTGATTTTAAGGTGAAAACAAAAACCAGCAGACCCTGTATCTCTCCAGGACCAGGGTTGAAGACCACTGCCCTAAACGGTCTCGCGTGACTCCAGGCAGCACCCCCGCAATTTCCTGAGGGCTCTGCCAGTTAACAGAGGGACAGAAATCTCCCTACCCAGCAATGTCCGCTCACCGCTCTCTTGCAGCTTCCCGGCTCTGCCTGTTGCAAGTTTCCTGAGTCCCAGGCAGAAACTGCAGTGATCAAAAGGTGTCAGAAAATTGTCAGAAAAAGATGTGGTATGTACTGCAACATGTCATGGAGATGCAAATATTTACCGGGGGAGGTGGTTCCATCCGTAGCACATGCCAAGTCACAGGAAATATCTGTAATGTAAAACCAAAGTGGACCTGGGGCCTGTATCATGAAGCAGAATTACTGAGTTCAGTTTACAGGCATTTAGCAGACACTCTTATCCAGAGCGACTTACATTGTATCCAGTTATACAGCTGGATATATACTGGAGCAATGCAGGTTAAGTACCTTGCTCAAGGATACAGCGGCAGTGTCCTATCGGGGAATCGAACCTGCAACCTTTAGGTTACAAGACCAACTCCTCAGCCATTATACTACGCCATTATAGTTCGCTGGATATGTTAAACCCAGAACAGCTCTTTTTATTTTAGTCCCTGTTCCAGATTTCAGTGGGTTCCGGGTTTTTCTCGGTGCAGTTATCCAGCTAACTCGGTAATCCTTCTTGGTGATACAGGCCCCAGGCTTGTGACTTTGAGTCTGGACAGGAGGCAACAAGTTACCCAAAGTATCGTCTTTTAAGGTGCTTCTAATGACTGATTTTATTACAGGCGTTTAGCGGATGCGACTTACGCAATTTTTACATAGCATTTACGTTGCATCCATTCATACAGCTGGATATACACTGAAGCAATGCAGGTTAAGTACCTTGCTAAAGGGTATAACTACACTGCCGCCCACACCCACTTATTGACTGAAATGAATTACTCGTGTCAATCAGGTTGCAGTGGCCAGCAGACAAACTTGCACCATACCAAGATTTTGTGTCCAGATCCCCTGATGAAGAAAAGGAAATGGTGACTGTATTGCACTTCTTGGGGTACCTTTTGTTCCTGAGCTGGAGCATTTTAGCTTTGTTTCTTTAGAAAAATATGAATTCAATGGCCACCCGTGCCTTCGTGTTTTATTTATAACCTTCCCCTTCTGAAAGGGATCCCGACTGCTGAGAACATGCTATGTGTAATTACGGTGTATGTGAAATCAATTCACACAAACCTTCAATTTTTTGAGATAATGAAATATAATGAATATCAAACAAATGTTTAGAATATAAACACACTGTGTGGCATGTCTTATCTAAACAACAACGCGTCTTTGAAAAGTTGTTACTTTCTCAGCAAGAATAGATCTTTGGTCTATACTTCTTTTTTTTTTTACTCCTTTCACCAAACAGCAGACAAGCATAAATGATCTATGAGGCTTTAACACATCTTGGTTTGGAAAAGCATGGGTAGGATACGTTTTCCTGTGACCTTAATCATCCAGTGGGACTCTGGGGGGGGAAAAAAAACTGGCGGATTATCTCCTGCAGTGGACTTGATTCATTGGCTCAGTAAAGTTGCTGGCATGGCAACTTCCTGCACTTTGTATGCATGTGCACGTGTGTGCACATACATGTGTGCATTGGTGTGTGTTTTTTCTTTTTTCGTTTTTTTAACTGAATGAATTTTTTTTTTTTTGCTGTTCTGTTCTTGTGCCTTTATCACTCGGCCTGGCATGATGGATCAAGCTGTACCTGAGCTGAACACCTTCACCTGGGCAGCTCGGATCACCAGCACCCAACTCCTGCTGTTACTGTGCACAGTCACTGAATGCTGAGGTGTTCAGGTCTGAGTTCAGCAAGGTTTATACAGCCTGTACTTAATATGCTGCTGTGCACAGCGAGGAAAAGTCTGAGGAAGTGCCCTATAAAGGAAGCATCCACCGCAATTTGTTCTGCATGGTTTCACTTCTATCTATGGTAGTACACCAGTCAATTCATATCTAGGTTTGTTTTTAAAATGTACACTTTTCAAGTTCTTGGCAAAATTTATTTGGAGTTTTTAAGTTCTGTCACTTCTAGACAACCTCATGCAGGTGACATCGGGGAAACACAGAAATGGCTGTGCCTCCACTGTCTGTCAAATTGTGTAAATATAGGGCCAAAGTATTGCTGCAAAATTTTTCGACTCTACAGCCAGAATACCCAGATGATGTGTGTACAGTTGATTTCAAAATCAGGCAAAAATCCGACATAAATATACATGTATATTAAACAGGAGATGAGTTCTACCCATCAGCAGCATCGGGAGTAATTTGTCAAAATCTTAGAAGCGTTATGTTGTCAAGTGCATCATTCGACATGCCATGCTCTGGGGTTTGCCTTATCATCCACAGATAGCAAATATAATTTTCTTGACGTTTTGAATGATTTTTTCTTTTAGAGAGAAACCCAAGCACACAGATGTAATCTTATTTCTTATTTATTTGGGGGACATTTTTTGATCAAATCTTTATGTTTATCGTTGACGTTTATATTTATGTTACATATTTATATTCATAGTTATTTATATTCATCATTCAGTCTTGGGTATAGATTAGATGCTTGAAATGTTTTGCTTATTAATACTGTTGTATGATCTGTTTTCTAAGATTCAAGGCCAACTTGGTCCCCTCTGTAATCCCCCTCCCCATCCCCCACCCCCCTGAATTCTGCCATCACACTGCATACAAAGCCTTGCCCCAATGCCCTCCTTTATCACACTGGGCCCAACAGAATAAAAATAAGGAAGCAGAGAGTTTACTTGTTGCAGTACTTCACCTGCAAAAGATCAGTGTACCAAAACACAACATATAGATATCCAGCAGGGTTCACACATGCCAAACTGTCATTTTGTAGTTGCTGATTGTGAACATTATGAGGTCAGTTTCATAACAAAAAGCATGTCCTGAGTGTTGACTCATAGTTTTCAAAGGTACCGGTTACTTAAAGCACAATGTTTATGTGTCCTGGTACCTGGGACCAGCAAAAGGAAAACAACATCATTGCAGAAAAATGTGTTCATCTGATTCTTTTCCACTGGACCACAAACAGAAGCTGGAGGAGCTTTGCGAAAGCTTAATCTCTTAAAGAGCCTCTAAAGTATTATCCATACCGCACACCATAATGTTAAACGACAGGAGTTAATAATGTGCAGAATTTGAAAATCAGCTTGAGCTACAAAGCACCCGTGGCTAATTGCTACTTTCAGAAAATAATGTAAAGAGAGAAAATGAGATGGCACAGTACCACTCGTAGTATATATAGTTGCTTAAGAAAGTATTCAGAAGTCATAAAAATAACAAGCTTATGAAAGATTTCATTCATTCATTTGTTCATTCCTTTGGACAACAAATTAAAACCCTTAGAAATGGCACAACTCTTGCCCACCACTAGAGGGCTCCATGGTCTGGTGTCTGTTTAGGCACTGTTCTAGTGTGTGTATGCATAGGCTCCATGGTCTAGTACAGGGATACTCAAATTTCCCCTTTAAGGCCAGTAGTACTGCTGGTTTTCTCTTTTGCCTGATGGTCCATAGTCCATTAATGTTTATCCAGAGATTACAGTCAGGTTTAAATCAGTCCGTGATTAGAGAGGATGAATGAAAACCAGCAGTACTGCTCGCCCTGATTGCCAAATTTAAGCAACCCTGGTCTATTATTCATTAGGGTGCTGTTCTAGGGCATGCATGGGTCCCATAGCCTGGTGTCAAATCCGGACCACGCCATTGCCAAGCAGGGCCAGCTATCCCACAGAGAAAATCACTGTTGGCTCTAGTGTTCCCGGGGGGTTTTGCAAGGGGTTTTGTTGTCATGGCACCCCAGCAAGCTCCGCTGGACGACCAGTCGCCAGCAAGTTCCTCTGTCAGGGGTGCTGATGGAATGTATTCCTCCAACTCATGTCCGTGCGAGCCTTACTTGTAGACTGCAACAGATGACATTGTGCTTCGTTGGAGAGCACATGTTTGTCTCCAGTGAGCTTTGCAGCATGTTTTGGCATTGCATTCACTGTTCTCACAGCTGCAGGCTACGTTATATAATAGAGGGAGGCGTTCCGCTGTCCTCTCTCACAGAGAGAGAACAGTCCGGAAGGTCACGCTCGTTTTCACAAATCTCATACAACGCCGGCTCGGCCGTTGGAGAGGGGAAAGGGAACAGAATTAAAATAGCGGGCGTCAGCCGCGGGCAAATCCCTCTCTCGGGTACCGGGTTCGCCGCGATATCGCCACCCTTGCCGTGAGCCGCGGCGTTCGGCGGGTGCTTCGCACACGGGACGTCCTCGTTGCGTGCGCCGCAGAGTTCACGGCCGTGGCAGCGGCAGTGAACACGCCATGGGGAAGACGCGTCAACACGCCACACATGTGATGCCGTGTTATCAGCTACACGCTAGCAGCCTCATGTCACTGCCAGATGTCTTGAAGTAGAACACTGTAGAGTCGAGTCATAAATACACATAATTAATATTAGTGTGTTTGTCAATGATTCACATGAATCTGCATCTGAATTCAACATTTTTAAGCACGGGGCGGGAACTGGGACACACTGTCTCAGGCCTAGGCCTGAGAGGGGCTCAAGATATGGGGTGTAACTTTTTAATTTGTTACATAATATATTTTCTCCATGGCCTGAGAATTCACCATATTGTGTGTGGACTGGAATCAACTATAGTCAGATCAAACTTAGGCCTTAAAAAAAAGTTTTCCTAAAAACCAGCATTGGTAAAGTTGGTCAGTTGGAAGTTTTTCTTCCCCTTTCTCAGAAACGCAGAGCTGCTCCTCTCTTGTCGGGATTTTCAAATTTGCAGATTCAAAAACTAATATTCAAAAAATAATCAGGCATGGCGAGAGAGGGGCAGGGTAACGTGTCTATCTACGAAAGCAGTGCTTTTCACTGAAATGGAGTTCCAAGAGAATGAAGGTACCCTGATTAGTTTGCACAGTGCCCACAATGGAAGGCAACTTATCTTATATAACCGGTGTGCGAGTGAAGCGACAAGGAGCATCGAGAGACTTCATATTTTAATTAAGGAGGACCTGCCTCCACTCCTGTTCTAGTTATACCTTACCTCAGTTTATATCAGAAAGAAATAGACTGACAACTAGCTAGGTTGAAGAGAGAGAGAGAGAGAGTCGGAGAGGAAGGATTGGCTACAGGTGTGATTGGGGGGGGCACTAATTTAGTGATTAAAATTACGAATGCACTGGCAGTTCTCCGTTTTTGAAGGAACCTTCACGTTACATTGTTTGAAAAGTCAGTAAATCGCAGAGGCTCTGACTGTGGGGAACGCTCCGCATCTCTGGGCTTGGGCTCGGCTGCAGTAATTAGCGAAGGCATCGGCAGGGGGCCAGCGATGTGTGTGTGTGAAGTGAGGGTCAGGAAAGCTGGGTTGATGGAAGAAATAACAAAAAGAGTGAAGGGGAGGGGGGAAATAAAGAGAAACCAGGTCATTTTCAGCGCGTGTGAGGAGAGGATAAAAGCGGAGACCTCTGGAAAAATTCCCCCCTCGCCCCTCGCCGCTCGCCGGTACATTTAGGGAAGGAGAATAATCCAATCCGTTGTGACATTAACCTGACGGCTCTCGGAGGCCACAGTGAAAGGTCCGTTTCCTGCGCGCGTCAACTCCTGATGATCCGGGACTGGCATGCCCCGGCAATTTAGGATTGAGCCGCATAATAGCCTCATTAGCATTGACGGGCGGACTTATGGGGCATTAATGAAGTGGGAAAAAAAGAAAAAAGAAGAAGATATGCCCAGCAGTTGCACCCCTGCTAGTTTATCTGCAGCAAACCATGTCCCAGATCTCCCTAATGACCTGAACATCTGAACACATGTAGAATTCAGGCGCCAAATGGCTTTTGTTCAACGGACCCACATGTCCACCGAATCGTGTGGCTCACGCTGCTCTTTCCAAATCCCGTAAATACATATTTAACGGCTCTCAATCCGACGCTGCGTGGAAAGCCAAAGCAACATATATGGAGCGTCTCCCCTAACAACGGCATGTTGTTGTTGCCGCAGCGTTGCTTTTTTCCGCGTTTCTCTGTATCATTCCGATCCCTTTCCCCCTGGGGTGCATTTCATTTTCCACGGATGGCTAGCCCTCTCGGATTTGTTTTGCCACCTAAAAAAAATATGATCCCGTAAGGCAAATGAGCTCGTGCGCGCGGACGCAGGAGCTCGGTTCCTGCTCACGCAGGTCCCCGCAGACCGCCGGGTTGGAGAAATGACGTTTCATCACCGCGTTTCTCGGATGCAGGCTGGAGCGCGACGCAGCTGACGAGCCCCGGACACGCTAACGCCTCCCCACCGACAGGCTGGTCAGGGCTCGCACGTGCAGCATGCGGACGGGCCTGGTCCTGCTTTGCAAATCCCAAAACGGAGGACTACCAGCTGGCTGGCTGGGGGCTGGCCGCCAGCTAAGATTACATTTTTATACCATTTAATATCATTTATATGATGTAAATCTGAGCCAAAAAGAGATTTAAGACTATAACACTTTTTTACATCACTTTCGCAAATGCCGGATCATTATGCATCTGGCAAGAGGCAGCGCCGGATGGAGGGCAGCTGGATCAAAAACCGGACTGTTCAGCTCAATGACGGACGTCTGGCCTCCCTAGTAAATCCACAGAAGATGGAAGGTCACAGAACTTTCTACAGTGGACCAGTCCCGGTGGCTACATTCTGTAAGGGCAGACACGTGAGGGTTTGGGTTGACTTCTGTCACTTTAGGACATTAAGTGAAATTAATTCAGTTAATTGGAAATTCACAATTATGAGCATTATGGATTTTTTGTTCCACTTCATCAACTGAATTTAGACTCATTTGCTGAATTGGCTGAACTGAAATGGAATTTGCCTCTGGACTCTGCTAGAGGTAGCCGTACTGTAAAAAAAAAAAAAAAACTCTGCTATAGCCTACTGCGAAAAGACAAGCTCCAACCGGGATTCCTGGAGTTTGTCATGCACAGATTGGGGTCAATTCCATTTCAGTTCAGTCAAATTGGGAAGCAAATTGAAATGAGGCACCTGCGGTGTCAAATCTTTCACGGTCCATTCTGGCACACGCGTTCCGCGGGCGCATCTGACCCGTGATACCCTATGCGCTCTCTGTGGGTGTATCTGACCCGTGATACCCTGTACGGATACTACGGGCGTATATGACCCGTGATGCCCTCTTCAGCAGCGCACGGATAAATCAGATGCAGGTAACGGGAGAGCCCGGGAGAGATTTCAGAGACCTGCGATCGAAACGCCATTGACAGACGGGATTGCTTTTGTGTTTTGTTGAAAAAATCTTGTGGGGGGATTTGGGGTGGGAGTTTGGGATGGATATTAACACGTGCGCCTTAATGCTTTTGGTGACACACACACACAAATGCATTTTTTAAAATGATAAAGTCCCACGGATACGCAGACAGACCACCTCCTGTAACCATCTGTAATAATCATTACTGCCTCAGGAATTAGCTGCCCTTAAATGTGCCCGTTCGTTTGGTCAATTAATGGCTGGTGTCGGAGAGACACAGAAAACAATGCTCATGGAAAGAAGCACATGCCTTTGTTTTTTTGTTATTATTTTAGAATCTGGGATCATGCATTCAAGCATGACGATGCGACTAACGGTATAAAGATTGGCTGGGTAGCCTGCAGTGTGACAATATGGAATAAATCAAATAAGAAGAAAAAAACACGTATCTATAAAAGTTAGTGTAGGCGTACGTAAATGCCTCCAAAGTACTTGTACACCCTCACCCATGCATACACGCACCGTATTTATACTGTATGTCTCATTACCCATGTCAAATCACTTCAGATATTGTTCACTTTTTTACACCATGGGTAAAAGAGAGAAAAAAAAAAATCACCCGATTTGTTCAACTGGAGTCGACGACGCGTGGAACGCGTGCCCCGGGGAGACGCGCTGGTCTCTCGCTGGGGTTAAGCCAGGGCCGCGCCCAAAACGCGGAGGAGCGCCGCGAGTTTCACCCTCCCTCACATCCGAGAACAGAGACGGAGCGAAGGGCCTCGCTTTTTTTTTTTTTAGCCCCGCCCCTCGCGTTAGCTCTGCCGCTCCGCCGACGCCCGAGCGACCGCCTTTTTTGCGGCTGGCGAGTCGCCGCGGGGCACCTTTGGATTCGGGAGAGGCCACGCGCCGCGCGGAGCCGAATAGCAATGTATGATAATGCATGTTAATGCGATATGATGATATGCTAATGTATAGCTTACGAAGTCTGTTCGTAATACGCCGAGAAGGTCATCATCTTTGTTGCCGTCTTGATGGGGGAAAAACAAAAACAAAAAAAAACCTCAGGTCATAATACGTCGCGTATCTCGTTTTGTCGAACAGAATTATCAGCTTGAATTTGAGAGCCCAGTGATGATAAATATCTGAAGAGCCTGGAAAACATACAGAATATGCAAATAAGTAGTTCGTTCCTTGTGCTGTTTCAAATCAACACTCTTTCATAAATTTATCCACACTGCTAAATACGAAGCATGGAGAATAATAACGGTTGCTAATTTTATGAGCCGTTATGTTTAAACAAATTCCGTTAAACGGAGAAATAAATATAATCACCCGGAACTTGACACTACAGCCTAATAGAAAGTTGATAAAAAGAAATCATAAAAATTTAAAGTTAAGCCTACCTTACAGTCTAACATAAAATAAGATCTCTTGCAGAACAGCACAGTAACAAATGAGGAACTATACACAGAAGAGTGTTCAGTGTAAAATCAATTCTAGCATTTTCAACAGAAATGGAGTGCATGGAGCCTCTATTGGGCTCATAAGTAACTGTTTTTTCTCTCAGAATTGTACTGTGTAGATCAGGTGTGACCAGTCTTATCCGAAATATCTCTTCCGTTGATGTGGGTGGAGATTTTGTTTCAGCCCGGCACTGAGACACCTGATTCAATGAAATTATCTTGGTCTTCAATCAAGACCTTGATAGGTAGATTCCAGTGTCATTCAATTGTCAACCATCCATTATCTATACCACCTTATTCCTGGTCAGGTTTGCGGGAGGTGCTGGAGCCTATCCCAGCATGCATTGGGCTTGAGGCAGGAATACACCCTGGACACTCACACATTCATAACCAGGGGAAATTTAGACTCAGTAATTAAGCTAACCTACATGTTTTTGGACTGTGGGAAGGAAGCCAGAGTACCCGGAGGAATTTGTACCTTTTTAGGCACTTTTGCCATACCCTGTTTTCTGAGAGTGCGCGGCTGGTATGGACACAAGAAAAGGCAGTGCCTGCGATTGGCTGTGCCCGATAGCCAGGGATCTCCCGCAGTTCGGAACTGTGTTCAGCCCAAAGTGGCCTTCCTGGACCACAGCTCTGTGTAAACTCGTTTATCAGGCCCCGCGGTCTCTGCAGCCTGCCGGTAAAACCCAGATGCAGATGTGGCGAAGTCACAGGAGAAGAGGAGCGGTTTCACAGAGAGCTGCGTTGAAACGGAAAAGGCTTGCCTCGGTGATTTGAGTCCTGGAGGACATAAATATTCACTGTTACAGTAATTCTGCCGGTGGTAATTATGAACACTTTATAATTTCTGTGTTAATCTGCGAACACAAGTAATAATAAACCCGACCATTACAGTTGTAAGCTCGTTATTAGATAATTTATAGCCAGTTATTAGCTTGGAGTGATTACATTATGGCTAATGTGATACTTTAAAATGGCTCAATTGTTTTTCCTCAATCCTACAAAATCTAAAAGGAAATCTAAAGTAAATTGACTTCATCGAATTTCAGTTACATAACGTTATCCTCTTAATTTATAATTTTGATTAATTTTGTCTGCAGTTAATATGAGTAGTTGTTTCAGATCAGCTCAAAATGAAACTCTGAAAATGGACTTTGGTTTCTTTTACAGTCGGGCCCTCCACAAAAGCACAGTTCTCCTGTAAAACCTTGGACAAGTAGGAGAACAATTTTCAATATATGTGATAAAATTGCCCTTTAATGATCACCTGAGAGGCATGGGGCTTTTACATTAGCTGTTAAACACTGCGTGGAGCGACGAGAGGAGCTGGAATTTAAGCCTGCAGTGGGTGTGCAATCATTTCCCCACTCTTTCGAGTGCACTGGCGGTGATGAAATCCCCCCCCCCAAACCGTGCTATTTTTTTAAAGGTACACCTTGCCTTTAATTCTGAGCATGTTTATAAGATTCTGGATTTTTCTTCTTTCCTTTTTTTTATTTATTTTTTTATTTTTATTTTTTTTGCGGAGCTCTCATTTAATTGAACTGTGGAGAAACGCGTCGATGTCAGAAATACGAACGTGGCCTGGCATCGCTCGCCTTCGCCGCTGCGTCGTCTGGTCGGGTGCAGTCTGCTGCTCTGCGTCAGTCGGTGCGTTTCATGTCTCAGCGACTCCTTTGATTTCTTTCTAAACATGTCTTGGCTTTCACTCGTGCTGAGTAGCAAGCACCCTTGAGCATCATCGGTTCTTTAAGATAAAATTCAAATATTTTTTTTTTAAAGCAGAAAAAAATAATAAAAATTGTGAGATGGTGGTTGTCCTTGGTGGTGTATCCAGCCCAAGGCACTTGTTGTCAGTGCAATACCAACCTGAGTGATGTGTGTGCATATATGTGCATATATATGGGGGCGACGTAGCTCAGGGGGTAAGAGCGGCAGTCGGAGGGTTGCTGGTTCGATCCCCTACCCTTTCGAAGTGTCCCTGAGCAATACACCTAACCCCTAATTGCTCCCAACGAGCTGATTGGTGCCTTGTATGTCAGCCTTTCGCCGTTGGCGTGTGAGTGTGTGTGAATGGGCGAATGAGAGGCATCAATTGTAAAGCACTTTGGATATATAAATATATAGATAAAAGCGCTATGGCAGAAGAATTTTTCCCTCAGTTTTCATGTTAAAAAATGTGAGAATTCAGTTCCCTACAGAACATTTACCGCTCTCTCCAAAAGTCAATGCATTTAAAATTACTGTTTGACACAGGACCGGTTGAGTGAGGTGCCCCACGGTCCGGGATCGAATCCGGAATGTTCCCGTGTGAAACGCGGCGAGGGGGGTCCCGCGGAGCGCGGTCACCCCGGAGCCCGCATCAGCCCGCAACGTTCAGAGCAAAGAGAGAGGCGACCGCCGGCTGTGTGGGTTTCAGCACGAGGTCCGCAGCCGATCAATCACAATCGCACTCGCAATAATAACTCTGCTCATCCCCCCGGGGTGATTTAATAGGGCCGCAGTACAAACGAACAGCAGCCATTACGCAGCGTACAGATGGAGGCTCGCCACACAGGTGGGTGAAGGAACAAAATTATGATTATTGGAAACGGACATGATAATGCAGATAGCGCTAGGACTGCAGGTGGAGAAAATATGAAGATTGATCGTCTGTAAGACTGTTACAGGATCACGTCTAACAAGCCCTTTTGTGTCGGGCATGTGCGTGTCTTCCTTTTCCTGTCAGTAGGGCGTTTAAGACGTTGTAAACGGTCCCCCGGGGGAAACTTCGGAAACCGTGAGCGCAGCACGCTACCGCCTGAGATGCCATTAGCCTTCCTAGTTACCTGTGGTTTGTAAAATGAAGCTAAGCCTCGGATAACTGGACCAATAATCCTGAGGCGGATAATTGGGGTGCCCGTCAGAAGCTCAGATTCACAGGGGTGCTGGTGGCCCCCGCTTATGCCGTGGGTCTGCAGTTACTAATGGAGAGAGTAACAAGGAATGGGGGAAGGATACTTTTTACTTTAACCCTTCAAGTTGTGAGATCACAAATATGTGATTGGCTGAACATTAACTGAACATTCTCCTGCTTATGGAACAATTACTTCAGGTAATTGAAAGCAATGGAGCACTAGAACACTGACTTTTGAAGGAAAAAAAAAAAAACCCCTATGCTTCAAAATGTTACATTTTTTTAAATTGAGTTAAAAATACAGCACCAGCTAGAAACAGTATTTCAATCTTGAAGCCTTTATAAAACCTGTAACATAATTGCCACTGCACAACATCTTTATTGATCATTCATGAGCTCATTTTGCAGTGATTATGTCAAGTAACATATAGCACCGCATGAAAATAAGATTACACACAACATGTTCTGGTTTACAGATATGGTTTCACGTCACCTTCTGTGTGCCAGAGCGTAAACAGGCACGACCAATGATTGGGGATGGCTGCGATTAATGGAAAGTTAGCATGCTTCTATGTCCTTCTCATTAGACCCAATTTACTCTGATTGTGTATCTACATCATTTCATCCTTTACAAACATACAGCAATAGCTGTACTCAATTAGCAGACATGATGGTAATATAGCATTTAGCAAAACTGTTTTATTCCTTGGACCGCATGATGTATCATATCTGATTGAAGAGGACGTGACTGTACAATCCATGAAGATATTAATGCCTGTTGGCAGCTTATTGTAATCAGCTGGTGGCTCTTCCAGCAGTAGCAGCTGCGTAAAGCTATACAGGAGTTACGCAGGTCGCCTCCATTTTGTGAAATTCATTCCCGTTTCTCCCTGCCAGTAAACAGCTCGTGAATTGAAATGTTGTGCCTGTGCATGGTTCCAGTCTATGATAGAATGCATGTGGTCATGGTAATTTGATTGAATGAATAGTCAAAGATACCGTTAATTATTTTAATTGTTTTCTTATTATTATTATCAAAAATGATAGATGTTACTTTGTGGTGGTCTTAAGTAACTGTTCTAAATTCAAAAGTCTAACTGTGAGCAGTAATAAGCCCGGTGGTCGATTATGAGTAACCTCGGAGATAAGATTTCATAAGGCATCTTATGAACATAGTAATGTTCATCTGGCGAAAAGCATGAGAATGTCTCATGGGTTTTTACCAGGATAATCACAGGAAGGTATGAATCAGTGTTACCCTGCTTATCCTGAGCACAAATGATTTATGAAACTGGACCAATGCAAAGTATTGTGCATGTGTGAGAACAATCCACAGCGTAAAGCTTCATGGCATTGGTAGTTAAAGCCACTGAAATATTGCGTGCAAACAGAGTATATATATATATATATAGCATGCTATCAAATGAAATTTTAAAAAAGGATTTGGTTTATGTGCATATTTATTCTCACTGGGAGTTCAGATTGACAAAATAGGCAAATTCTCACAAGTTCTTTGATTGTTGACCGCTGGTCTTTGAGGTTGGTTGGTAGGCTATTTAAGCTCGTGTAGGCCGGGGCGCATTGTATACTGACTAAAGCTGAATTCTGGGAAACGGATCAGGATCTCCCACCTCATCGTCTGTCTTTTTAAAACAAAATGAAATGAAAGGAAAGAAAAAGAAGTGAGGCAAACTGATATAAGAATAAAGTCCTGAAAACGGAAGATTATTTTTGGCCGTCGATCTTTTAAATTTCTCCTGGGAGCGCCGTTTGGCAGCGGTTCCTGCAAACTGCTGAGACAAATGAAGTTCCCTCCATTTTCTCAATTTGTCCAAAATACCCCGCTGAGGACGGAGGAGTGCACCTGAACTCCCCTCATTCAATAAAACGCTTTGCTGCAGACACAAGAAGACTCCGTAAGACAGGAGAACTCCCAGGAACTGTGACTGTGAGGCAGGGGTGTCCGCGGGGATCTTTGGCCCCATGAAAAGAACTCACACTGGGTCCCACCACCCCTGGCCCCAGGCCACAATTACACAATTACAGCCCTTTTGAGGGCCCCTGGATCCATCCTACCCCCCCCCCCCCCCCCCCAATGGTGACACTGCCTAGATGTAAAAGGCGCAGGAAGAAAGCAGGGGACTGTTATGGTTTTACAACATTTCCAACCTTTTTTTAATTACAATTTATTTGTCGCCTTGGCGCATTGCAACCTCTGGCCAACTGCACAGTAAGCATGACTGGACAGGTTCAATTAAGGCGCAATATGAGTCAAGCTGTGCATATTAATCGGCAGACGGGGCTGAGCAGACGAAGGATATTGAGGTGCAATTCTCTGCCGACTTCTGAGGCATTTGCTGCTCATTTTCGCACTGTCTGCGGATATACTTTTGTGGACTTTGGCAAACGCTTGCGATCTTGCAGAAATCCTGGGCTTGCAGCATAGACATAGTTAGAAATGACCTTATTTCAACCATGTTTCTACTGTATCTTACAGCCTCTTAATACAGTGGTTGGGTTCCCCTTTTCTAAAAGCTACCTGCTGTATAAATTTAGAATTCCCTTTTTTATCACTATGATCGTATGCCATACAGTATACTGTTTTCACAAATATACTGTATACTCCGAAAATGGTGATTCTATCATCATTTTATCATAAAAGATGGATATTGGATACGCCTAAGGTGTTCCTGCTTTAAACATATCCCCAAATTTAATGCTTTGTCAAAAGCTGCCCTCCATATTAGCATATTTTTCACAAGGCAATACAATCTGTCCAGGTACCAAATGCAATTCAGATGAGCAAGATTCAAACACTGACCTCTGTCACTTATGACTTTTTACTTTATTTAATTTTTTAAAGCAAGGTTATCCTATGCTACAACACATCTCTATTATTTTCGACAGAACGTATAGCACACCGTTTCATGTAATGTACATGCAGATATGGATTTTTTAAATCAAATCTTTGCTTTTGGACGTTTTTGCATTTAAATTGGCTGAAAGCGATTTATAAATCCCCGACAGAGAGGAACAGTTGATATCCTGTTGGGCCAAGAAGATGAGTCTAAGCAAACGCACATCGTGCCTGAGCAGAATTAGACATTTTTCATTCCTTTCTTTTTTTTTCCAACAGGGTAATGCAATGAAGATGAACTGAAATGGCTGACTGCTCCCAGGCTTTTACTAAATAATTCTGTTCAAACTCAACTCTCAAATTCGTGTTGTGCCAAATAACTGTGCAATGTAATATCATATTTTATCATATTTTATCATATCATATTTTTATCATATTTTATCATATTTTACAGAACGTGATTTAATTTATAGGTTCTATATATATATATATATATATATTGGGAGGTCTGGGTAGGTTCGGCCCCAAAAGGCAGAGGTTACGAGCCTTTCTGTCAGTTTATTTCTCTTTTTTTTTCTCTGCCAGTGTGTATGCCTTCATGTTTTCTGTGCACTAAAATGACTGGAGTCATGTGACATGCTGAAGACCCTCAGCCTTCTGTCTCCTCTGACTGCCCCTCCCAGCTGTAAGCCTGTAATGATAGTAACCTGCATCTGTGACCTGCGTCATGTGCACGCCCTGTAGCATTTGATTTGAAGTTCCTGTCTGTCTTTGCTGCCCATAGCGGTGGATGTGATGTGAGTGCTGTCAAGTGCATGTCAGCAGTAACTTAAATAGGTTGTTTCCAATGGTGCACATCCAAAGAGACCAGACCCTCATTTGTCAAAGCAAGACAACCTCTAATACACATTGTTCATTTGATGTGTTATGCCTTACATTAAAATTTAAACTTAAAAATGTATGGGGTTATATTTTATTTAATATACAGATGCCAGGCTGTACTCTATGGCACAATTAAATCCCAAAAGAAAAGGGTAATTTAAATAAAGGTTAAATAAAGATTAAACTTACAGATTTGCAGATGGATACTAGCATAATTGTTGGAAGTCCTGAGACATTCACGTGAAGCAATTAATCATTCTGTATTTGGATGATTTTTTAGTTTTATTTATTTTATTTATGTATACAGTAAATATGCTGCTTTTTATAAACATTAACTTCTAGGAAATTAGCTGCTTCCATACACAGGATATTTGACATGCTGTTCAGCGTGCGTCTGTCATATTTTTGCAGCCAATTATTATTTTTCAGCTTCACTGAATTTAAACTTCATTCTCATTCTGAATTATCAGAAGTAAACCTTTCTAAAGTCGCACAGTGATTTGATAGTTGGTGATTCTAAGAAGCGTGTTCTCCCTTCCAATGAACCTTCCTCTGCCATCATGCTCCCTACAGGCTACACAGTCCTATGCCATTGGGCAGTGGCCCATCCTTCACAGGTAACCTGTGGGAGTTTATCTTTCACAGGTAACCTGTGGAAGTTGATCTTTCACACGTAACTCACGGGAGCTTGTCTTTCACAGGTAACCTGTGGGAGTTGATCTTTCACAGGTAACCTGTGGAAGCCCATCTTTCACAGGTAACCTTTGGGAGCCTGATTCTGGGTGGAACTCATGCAGTAAATGAGAGAAACCTGGATGGCTTAAATTGGCCCTGTCCCTGGTAAGAAAAGGCCAGCTGTGTCCCGCTGCCGTGGCCTCCAGTCACTGTGGGCTAATGATGTAGCCACGGCTACAGCTTTCCATGGGGCCCAGCTTGCATCTGAGGAGGAGCGCCATTCCCTATTACCCTTCTGCTTTTCTGGGGCCCATGAAAAGCACATCATGGATTTCATTTTCAGCAGCGCTGTAAGTAAACAGAAACGGCTCAAGTAATCCTTCTGATTAAACAAGACTATAATTATATTCATGCCATCTTTGATCTGTGTCATACTGGAACTGATATGCAATATTTTCTGTCATGTCACTGCTAATTGGAAAATTAAAGAATCTATGCCCCGTACTCATTTTTTATTATTATTACTGCAGATTTGAATATATTTGTCTTGCCTGCGAAGCCGACATCTGATAAGAAGTCAATACTTTTGAAATATTCACCCGAGTTTACCACCCACAATTGAATTTTCCCCAGTACACAAGGGTGCTGAAAACAAAGGGTATCAAAACCATTTTTTTTCCTTCACTGTGACATTTTTGAAATGAGATGCGTATTGAAATATGCATTTTCCTCAGCACAGCGGTATTCAGTTTCACTTGAGCCGCGCAGTTCTGTGTGCGGGCGTGGCGTCTCACGTGCAGTGCTGGCGGGTGACACGCGTGTGCATCCCTTGATCCGTCTTTGCCGCTGGAGCGTTGTTAGAGTCCACGATGGACTATTTCAGCACCCAAAGCACGAACCCACAGGGGAACAGGAGCTGGAAATTGAACGGGGGCTGTGGTTTCACTCACCATTAACCGAAAAAGTGGGGTTGAGGCATTTTGGACATGTTTTGAACGCGGTGGACGGGGCTTAAAGCATTTCGAGGCTGTCACACTCAGCGCTGAACGAACGGGATTGTTCTACTAGATTTGCTTCCATTTGCTGCTTTGGACTCAGCGGGGTGCAAATTAGAACTGGGGCTGCATGAATATTTATCTTTTTTTCTGTGTTAACCCGCGCAATTGGACTTCTGAATAAGCCGGATAAAGAGCTAGACTCCCGCTTGGCATTCTTATTTTTTTTTTGTGACAGAATTTCAAAATGATGTGCGAGACCACTAGGAACTTTAACCAAAGAGAATGTAATGATATGTCCAGACCATTAATACTGAAGAGAAGCATTGATATCTCTGGGTCAGTACTGAGTTTTTATATTTATTTTTAGCATTCCAATGCACTGAGCCAGAAGAGATTATTATTATTATTATTAGTAGTAGTAGTATTAGTAGTAGTAGTAGTAGTAGTAGTAGTAGTAGTAGTAGTAGTAGTAGTAGTAGTAGTAGTAGTAGTAGTAGTAGTAGTAGTAGTAGTAGTAGTAGTAGTAGTAGTAGTAGTAGTAGTAGTAGTAGTAGTAGTAGTAGTAGTATTAGTAGTAGTAGTAACAGTATTGTAGTCATAGTCATAGTAGTAGTAGTCATAGTCGTAGTACTAGTAATAGTAGTAGCACTATATACATGGTATGCCACATGCACATAACATAATTTGACAGGATGTGGTTTCAGTGTCCCAAAGTGTATTTAATTGCATAAAATTGTTGTGCATAGTGCAAATGTACCCGTGTGCGACACTTTAGATAGAGTGGGTTTGTTTTTTTTATGGGTATCTGATAAGCAATCTGAATAACTTATGTGATGCTGCAATGCATCCTAAACAGGCCAGATATCCAGTCCATCAATCATCTTCATTTCTACGCCAGAAGTGTGATTCACTCACATGTTATCATCTGCTTCCATCGTTGTGATGGAAACCCTTGTGCATTATATTTATCATAAATATTCAACAAATTCAACAATGAATATGAACACCTCTGTAAAAGCGAATAAGCACGGGATATTAATCCGTTGACATGTTTGTGACGGACTAATTGCAACAGCGTCCGTTTTATAAAAACTCCAGAGGAGTTTGTTATTGAATCCACCACAGACGGCTTGGTGGGGGGGGCACACCTGCTTACCCCCCAGTGTGACACTGCCCTGCTCTTTATCTGTGAGTGTGTGTGTGACACACCCTGCTCTGTACCTGTGAGTCTGTGTATGACCCCTCGCCCTTCCTAACCACTGCCCTGCATGGCCGCACACATATACAAAAGCATACACACACATGCATGGACATATGCAAGAATGCACGTACACACACACACAAACATACATGCACACATATGCATGCATGCAAATGTGCACACACACACATACACATATGTGCACACACACATGCATGCACACTCACATATATGCACATATTCATGCATGTGCACACACACACACGCACACACACACAGACCCCTGGGGGCCCCTGCGTGATTTAATTTGGCCAGCCCGACAGGTTGTGCAGCCCAAGTGAAGGATCAGCTCCAGATCGGTATGGACTGGTGCCAAAAGGCTACGGGCTCACCAGACTCTGACAAAGCGGCAGCAAAGCGGGATGGTAAATAAGAGGAGAGGCTGTATTAAATGAAAAAAAAACAGATGCTTCAGCAAAACTGCCCTCACCAAACACAGCGAATGGAACTTCTGAGAAACTACCGCAGAAGCTTTATGATCTCCCGCGCAAAGGACATCCAGTGCTGCAGTCATTTGTCTTCTCGTAGAAAAATGTACCGCACACAGTCTCTTCATGTTCATCTGATTCCTTTTTTTCCGTGCACTCTGAGGGCTAGATTCAAAAAAGGAAAAGAATTACCACACCCGACGCCAATAGGATATTATAAGGATTCTTAAAATAGAGGGGATAACAGGCAGTACATTGCCATCTACTTCCATTTGTGGATTTGTAATGACATTTAATAGGGGCGCATGGTCTTAAGGAAATTCCACAAGGATTAAGGTACTGGCTCACACTGAGTGACAGCTCCAGGGAGAACTGCATTTACACACATTCTCCAGAGGTGGACGATCCAGGTTCAGAAAGCAGGACTTTTACTTTCTGAACCCTGGACTTTCCACCTTTGACATTTACAAAGACACCTAAACATGTTCTCTGTGCCATCAAGAACTCCAAGTCACTGTTTCGGTTGGTTTCAACAGCCATCTTGTTTTTAGACCAGGTGTCCTCAGTCTCATCCAGAAAAGTGTATGCACACTTTTGTTCCAACCAAGCGGTTCCATACCTGATTCTACTAATCAACCTTGCTAGAGTCCTTGCTAAGGGCCTTGATTTAGTAGAATGGGGTGTGTAACTGCTTTGTTGAAACAAAAGTCTGTACCCACACCGGCCCTTTTCTGGATAAGATTGAGGACCCCTGTTTTAATCTATTCACCCGTGTGGGCCTTGGCTCTTTAAATAATCATAATTGCTAAGTTCTTCTGAAAGGACCAAGAGTGTATGATGTCGAATGTTGACTTCCCGTGCAGTGCCGCGTTCAAAATGCTATGCTGGAGCTGTAGCTAAGAAATAATGTCACTTTTGAACACTGTTAGTTGTGCCCAGCTGTGAAGAAAGCTGCAATAAGCAGAGTCAGCGCGTGCAGCTCAAGGAAATGCTTTGATATGAAGTCTCCGAGCCGCGTGTGCGTGACGGCTTTTATGCCTTTTGGCAGACAGTGATAAGAAAACAATGTGGAACTTATTTTTTTAGGCTTGTGCCGCACAAAGAAAAATCACTGCATGTGGTGTTTTTTTTTTTTGTTTTGTTTTAATTGGCTGGTTCTGTTCAGCTTTTTAACAAAAAAACTTAAATGGAATTCTTTAAATTCCTACAGAAGGACACAATTGATGTCAAATGTAAGAGTGACTGTAGTCCAAAAAAAAAAAATCCTGCTTAAGACCCCACAATGGGCTGGGGGGTTTTGTGTACAAGTAAATCATTATCTTGCAAAGTATATCAAAACAGTGTCAGGCTATGACCTCCCTATAGAGGGGTTGAGGAAAAAACAGCAGAGTCTACAGTTAGTAGAGAGTGGTGGCAGTGTGGTATAATGGATAGAGTTCTGGGCTCGCCACTCCAGAGCTGTAGGTTCAATCCCCATTTCAGGTGCTGCCATTGTACTCTTTAGCAAGGTGGCTAACCTGTACTGCTTCAGTATATATCCGGCTGTATAAATGGACGGTATGTACAAAGGCTGTAAACTCTGTTTGTCGCTCTGGATAAGAGCATCCAGTAAATGGCACTAATGTAATGTAATGTAAAAATGGGTAAGGCTCGCAAAGCACACTGGGACACGCCGTTTTATTTCTGCCTGACAGCCTCTGTCACAGAAAAATGATACCCGCGTGTCCGGGACGTTCCTCCCTACGTGAGCCGGGACTAGCGGTCGGGCTGTCGGGGACGGGCGGGAAAAACCTTCGCCGCGGTGACGGATCGAGCCGCGCTCTGCGTGGCCGCCGGCTGGCTTTCTGGCTTTAAGTGCGCTTCAGGAAAACCTCTCCTCCATGCAGATCCGTCCGGGACCCTAACGACCGTGCGACGGCTCCTCATTAAGCACGCCGTCCTGATTTATGAGGAGGTTGCGCGCGCTCATCATAAGTCCGTTCCCCCCTCTCTCCTAAAATAGAAGGGCCACCGTGCTCCCCTAGTTCATCGGGAATGAAAGGCGGCGCGTAATAAAAATCCTACGCCGCGGTCGGGTCTCTCCTCTTAAATCGCTGACATCGAAAAATAAGTCAAGTCCCGGCCGTTAAATGTGTTCTTGAAACTTCATTATATTTATGTGCTTATCTAAGAGCCGCTTCTGAAGCTATTGTTTGAGGGTTTATGTGAACGTAACTGTAGAGCTGCACTGTGTGAAGATTGTAAAGCATTTCCAACAGAGAACTGAATGATAACAAGCTCATCCGTCCATCCATCCATTTTCTTACATCCTGGTCAGGGTTGTTTTTTGCATGCTTGTGTTTTACTTTAAAGGGAACCCCACCTGTTAAGGTATGGTGTAAATCCCTTCA